>NC_061104.1:4816431-4930329 GCF_015104395.2 Macrobrachium nipponense
ATATATATATATATATATATATACTATATATATATATTATACTATAATATATATATATATATCATATATATATATATATATATATATATATATGTATACACACACACACCACACAACACACATATATATATATTATATATTATATATATATATATATATATATATATACATATATATACTATATATATATGCTGTGTGTGGTGTGTATAGTGATATACTATACCCCCTTAGTATATGATACCACCCACACACACACAACACACACAACATATTAAAATATAGATTATCTATATTATATATATACATATGTAATATCCTAATATGTGTATAAATATATATATATCATATATACATATATATATGTATATTAATATATATATACAATATACATTGAATTTATATCTATATATATATATATATTTATATATTAATATATATATATATATATATATATATACAAAGGCCTTTACAAACGACCATAAAAACACCCGATTCATTAATCCCTAGTCAAACTCATCAACGTATTAATTTAAACGTTTAAACCTTAAACGTATAAAAAAAACATTTAGAAATACCCAAAAACACCGCCGTATCAATCCGTCATCAAACTCCATAAAACGCAAGACCCATCAAAACGTATCAATGGAAGAAAAACGTTTAAGCTAAACGTATACAAACCCCCCCCCCCCCCCCTAACGTTGCAAATCACAAATACGAGAGAGAGTCCTTACCCCCCCCCCCTCCCCCCCCCCCCACCTCCCCCCCCCCCCACCCCCCCCCCCCCCCCCCCCCCCCCCCCCCCCCCCCCCCCCCCCCACCCCCTTGGTCGAATGGAACTTTGCCATCAGCTATAAGTGACCGTGTTATTCCTGGTCACGATTTCAGCAGAGTCATTATCATACAAATGTATACGGATATGCGAGTGTCGCTCCCGAGAGAGAGAGAGAGAGAGAGAGAGAGAGAGAGAGAGAGAGGAGAGAGAGAGAGAGAGAGAGAAAGACAAAGATTAGCCACGACAGTAAAGCAGTAGGAGCTTACAGCATGCATTTTCTCTATACAGTAAGTGCTGTGATTCCGTTCGGGTCATTTTCAAAGCAAATAAAGGAGAGAGAGAGAGAGAGAGAGAGATTTTCCAATACTATAAGCAGGATCGTTTGTGAAACATGCTTCTATACAGTAAAAGTTCAAATGATATTTTGGTTTATTTTTGCATAGTAAGTTACATGATGACGTTCATTCATTTACAAATCAAAAAAGAGAGAGAGAGAGCTAAATTAAGTTCCCATTAGTCTAATAAACCCTCGTACTTCGAGTCTTCAAAGGAAATTCTAAAAAAAAAAAAAAAAAAAAATGGCCCGAAACGAACAACAATCAAACATGACATCACCTGGATCCCACGAAAAGAAAATGGATGCTCATCACTCTGCAACACTACTAATTCCATTAAGCCCTCGTTACAGATAAACAAGCAGAC
Source organism: Macrobrachium nipponense (assembly GCF_015104395.2). Lineage (NCBI taxonomy): Eukaryota > Metazoa > Arthropoda > Malacostraca > Decapoda > Palaemonidae > Macrobrachium > Macrobrachium nipponense. Next base: position 4,817,906 of record NC_061104.1, read on the forward strand.
ATTATTCATAAAATATAACGCCAAGCATTGACGGAGCAAGGTGCGGAGGGGGCAATTTGTTAAGCGTAATTAGATTTTGCCTGGAGACGAGAGCTGAATATCCAATAGATAGAGAGGCAAATGTGACTGTTTTGGGTATCAATATTGAATTGACCAGAGAGGTCATGACCTCCAAGGAAAAAAGAGAGGTGAGGTGAGATTAGGTCAGTAAGAGTGATCGTGATTGCACGGGGAAATAATGACTAACTAATGACCATTTGTGGATAAATTTCCACTGTAACCAGAAAGGTCATGACCCCCAAAGATGGAGTGATAAGTGAAATTGGGTCAACGTGAATGACTGTGATTGTACAGCTAATCGATGGTTACAAATGTGATGGAGGATTGGTGGTAGATAGTTGACGAGAAACTGCGCTGTCTGGTGAAAAGAACCACAAAAATAATCGTAAGAAAGGAGTAGCTGACGTAAATATTAACAAGAGTAAGTTTACCGAAGACATGATCTAGTCTTCGAAAGATATTGTAATTCCAAAAGCTGTAGATATTATAGGAGTCCATATAACTTTTATAAACAATTTAAAAATATATATTTAAGATCATTGTACCCTTGATTTACAATTGCAATTTGATTAATATATCTAACTCTTATTCATCCGTATCCGTTATTATATGTTTAGCTATTTATTTATTTTCGGACAGTCCTCAGCGAGGCCTCAGGATTTGGAATTCCGGGGAGCGCTTCTGCTCTCTCTCTCTCTCTCTCTCTCTCTCTCTCTCTCTATTACCGGAAGATGCGTTTAGCAATTCTTCTGGTAGACATTAGAGGTGCCTCACGCTGAGGGACCCAGAGCAACCCGAACGAGCTGTAAGGTCTGTAAGGTAAGGTAAGATCTCTCTCTCTCTCTCTCTCTCTCTCTTCCTCTAAATCTCTCTGCGCCTCCCCTGTTTCTAGTCTATCCATCCTTCTAATTCGTCGACTGGCGCTTAATTCTCTGTCAGTAACCAGGACTCAAAAAAAAAAAAAAAAAATAGAAAAAAAAAACTTTTGGAAGTTGGCCCCGTCCCCTCCAGAAAACTATTAGGCACAGTTGTAGTCAAATTATCATCATTGAGAATGCCGCTCGAGTTTCAAGCTTGGACAAGTTGGGGAAGAATGTTGGCCCGTCTCGCCCCCACCCCCCCCTCCCCCGAAGAGAAAGAATGGCCCACCCTCACCCAACCCCCGCACCCCCACCCCCGCCCCCCCCCCCCAAAAAAAACAAAAAAGGACCAGAGAGACGCAAAAGTTTTTGAGCGCTAATTTGGAACGTCGACTCTCGAATGAAATTAAGCTCCCTGAGGAGAGAATTGGAAATGGGGGGTTGAGTGGGGGGGGGGGGCGTTGACGGGGGGGGGAGATGGGCGTTGCTCTCTTCCTTGCGTTTTCCCGTAAAGACCCAAACCCTTCCCCCCACCAACCCTGTAACCTCTTCCCCAACCCCGCTAACTCATCTAATCAACCCCATTCCCCAACCCAACAACACAAACCTCACCAACCCCACGATCCCCAATTTCCCTATCGAAAAAGCTAAATCGAGTCGGGGTCGAAACAGTAACCTCTTCTCCAACCCCCACAAACCCTCAATGCCACCAATCATCCCCACAACCTCACCAACCCATAATCCCTCATGGGGGGGGGGGGGTTCTACAAAAAAAAAAAAAAAAAAAAAGGGGGGGATTTTCCCGTACAGACTAAACTCCCCCCCTCCCTCCCCCCCAGTTACCCCACCCATCCATCATCCCCAGCCCCACATAACCTCATCCAATCCATTTCCCAACCCCATCAACCTATAACCGTCTCATGAGGCGGTTAGTTCTCAGCTAAAAAGGGGTTTTCTCGTAAAGACCAACCCCTCCCCTTGAATCTTACTTTGATCTTACTTAGGCAAATCCTTGTTATTTGCTTTATTCCTACAAAGATAATCATATTTTGTTAAAGTTTCTTCAATGTCCGGTATAATTTAGCAAATTCAATCTTACTTATGCAAATCCTTGTTTATTTGCTTTTATTCCTACAAAGATAATCATATTTTGTAGTCATGTCTTTATTAAATAGGAAATTCAATCTTACGTTGATCTACTTTATTAATTAATCCTTGTTTTTATTTATTCCTACAAAAGATAATCATATTATCAAAGTTTTTCCATCGTCCCTATGTAAAATTAGCCAAGTTCATCTTACTTTGATCTTAACTTATGAAAATCTTCATTATTATCGTACGGTGTTATCGCATATTCATACAAAGGCAATTAAAAACCACCAAGATAATCGTTTTATCCTTCAAAGGTCTGCAACGTTTTTATAATTAGCAACTTGAATCTAACTTTGATCTAACTTATGAAAACCCTCGTTATTATCTTGTGTTTGTTATTATCGTATATTCATACAAAGATGATCAAAAACCACTAACAAAGCTGTTTTATCCTTCGAAGGACACAACAAGCACTTTCCAGTCATGTCAATACGCCTTCTCCTAAGTCTGTTTACCCAGAAGTTCGCAATCCGGTAATACTCCCCGTCAAGTTATATCAGAAATGACATATTCCTTCCTGCCTAGCTATCGGGTTGAGAGAAGTTGGAAAAAGGGGGTGGGGTTGGGGGTCGGAGGGGGTGGGGGGGGGGGTGAGGGGGGTGAGGGGTGAGGAGGGCAAGTCACAGAAGTTTGGGTGGAAGTAGGAGGACCAGGACTAGAGGCAGCGTCTCTGGGATATTATAGATTATACTGCGTTGGGAAGTTAAGTTTCGTTCTGTATGTATGTACGTGTTTTGGTTCCTTGTAGTGACGTCAACGTTGGTGTTGTGTGGTGATATTATAGTTATATATATTAGATTTTATTTTATAGTTTCAGTGGCAGTTTATGTCTGCAGGTTGATTTAAAGGATAAATAATGGATGCTTCTTTAGGTAGAGTTATCTGGGATTTTTCTGAAATTTGACACAAATTAAACTTTTCTGAAGCTTGACGCAGACCCTAAAATTTTCTGGAACTTGGACACAAACCTAAGTTTTCTTGAAACTTGGACACAAAACCTTAAATTTTTCTGGAACTGACACAAACCCTAAATTTTTCTGGGACTTGACACAAATCTAAGTTTTCTTGAAACTCCCGACACAAACCTAAGTTTCTTGGAACTTGACAACCCCTAATTTTTCTTTTTTTTGGAACTAGACCCAAATCTAATTTTCTTGAAACTTGACACAAACCTTAAATTTTTCTAGAACCTTGGACACCAAAACCTTTAATTTTTTCTTGGGAACTTGGACAAACCAAACCTAATTTTTCTTTTGGAACTTGGCAAATTTCTAATTTTTTTCTGAAACTTGACGCAAACCTTAAATTTTTTGTTTCTGGAACCGGACACAAACTAAATTTTAATCCTGGGGACTTACACAAAACCCTAAAGTTTTTCTTGGGAACTTGACACAAACCTTAAATTTTTCTGGAACTTGACACAAACCTTAAATTTTTCTGGAACTTGACACAAACCTTAAATTTTTCTGGAAACCTGGACAACAAACCTAAATTTTTATTGAAACTTTTGACACAAAACCTTAAATTTTATGGAAACTTGACACAAACCTTAAATTTCCTTGAAAACTTTTTGACACAAACTTAAATTTTTTGGAAACCTGACACAAACCATTAAATTTTCGGGGAACTTGAAACAAACAACCCTTAAAGTTTTTTCTGGAAAACTTGACACAAACCGTTAAATTTTTTTCTGGAACCTGACACAAACCCTTAAATTTTTCGGGACTTGACACAAATCCTAAAGTTTTTCTTGGAACTTGACACAAACCTAAGTTTTCTTGGAACTTGACACAACCCTAAATTTTTCTTGGAACTAGACACAAATCTAAATTTTCTTGAAACTTGACACAAACCTAAATTTTTCTGGAACTAGACACAAACCTAATCTAAATTTTCTTGAAACTTGACACAAATCCTAAATTTTCTGAACTTGACACAAATCCTAAGTTTTTCTTAGAACTTGACCACAACCTAAGTTTTTCTTAAGGAACTGACACAAATCCCTAAAGTTTTTTCTGGAACTTAGACACAAATTCCTAAATTTTCTGAAAACTTGACACAAACCTTTAAGTTTTTTTTCTGGAACTTGACACTAAACCAAGTTAAGCTTGGAACGTTGGCCCATTTCTAAATTTTTCTGGAACTTGACACAAACCTTAAATTTTTCTGGGACTTGACACAAATCTATGTTTTCTTGAAACTTGACACAAACCCTAAATTTTTCTGGAACTTGACACAAACCCTAAAATTTTCTGGAACTTGATACAAACCCTAAAATTTTCTGGAACTTGATATAAACCCTAAATTTTTCTGGGACTTGACACAAACCTAAGTTTTCTTGGAACTTGACACAAACCCTAAATTTTTCTGGAACTAGACACAAATCTAAGTTTTCTTGAAACTACAAAATCCGTAAATTTTCTGGAACTTGACACAAACCTAAATTTTCTGGAACTTGACACAAACCCTAAAATTCTCTGGAACTTGACACAAGCCCTAAAATTCTCTGGAACTTGGCACAAATCCTAAAATTTTCTGGAACTTGACACAGACCCTAAACTTTCCTGAAACATGACACAGGCCCTAAAATTTGTCTGAAACTTGACACAAACTTTATTATGTCAATTTCATTCATTTTCCTTTTCGATGATGGGTATTTGACAAGACGTAGTGGTAATAATGACTATATAATGATTCATATATAATGATAAATGCAACAACAGTAAAAACAAATCATTAATATAAATAAGTGATGAAGACAACAGGAAAATATAATAATAATAATAATAATAATAATAATAATAATAAAAATAATAATAATAATAATAATAATAATAATAATAATAATAATAATGCCAAAGATAATGAAAGTCTTAATTATAATATTAATAAATGATGAAGGCAACAAGAAAATAATAATAATAATAATAATAATAATAATAATAATAATAATAATAATAATCAATAATAATAATAATAATAATAATAATAATAATAATAAGAAACATCAGCTACCTTGCAGTAATGAGTGGTACGAGCATTAACCTGAGGGAGTGATAGCAAAACGAATCAGGCAAAGATTCCTCTGGGACTAATGGTATCAAGAACAGATAGGGTGATACGTGCAAATAGGACCCAGACGTGGGGACGTTTTCATTTGACAAAGTCAACGAAGAAAGTATCAACTCATTGATGTGCAATACCATGGGACACCAGAGTTGAAGAGAAAGACGAGGGAAAAATGGATAAGTATCATGATCTGAGAAAATAGAAATAAGAAGGATATGGGATAATGCCCAGTGGAAAGTCGTACCCATAATCATAGGAGCACTAGGCACGATCCCAAGATCCCTGAAAAGGAATCTAGAAAAACTAGAGGCTGAAGTAGCTCCAGGCTCATGCAGAAGAGTGTGATCCTAGAAACGGCACACATAGTAAGAAGAGTGATGGACTCCTAAGGAGGCAGGATGCAACCGGAACCCCACACTATAAATACCACCCAGTCGAATTGGAGGACTGTGATAGAGCAAAAAAAAAAAAAAAATAAATATAATAATAATGCCAAAGATAACGAATACAAGTCTTAATTATAATATTGATAATTGATGAAGCAACAGGATAATAATAATAATAATAATAATAATAATAATAATAATAATAATAATAATAATAATAATAATAATAAATAGTCTTAATTATAATATCGATAATGATGATAATGAATAAATTATAAGTTTTGAATCGTAGAGAGAGAGAGAGAGAGACCAACTCGATCTGTCAACATTCGACCACAGACATGCAATAAATACTAGACAAAGTGCATTTTACCCCTTTTTCGCGAGAAAAGAAGGTCTATCCAAGATGGCTGCCATTCACTTTCACTTTCAGTCTAATCTCCTCCGCCTGATCTGTTTGAATATCTCTCTCTGTTGGCGTCTGAGGTCCATACACTATCCAATACATAAATATACTTCGAATAATGATTTTAGGCGTTATAATCACTGCAATGTCGTTATCATTATCACTGTAATGGCTGTAAGTTATTGAGATGACGAGTTGCAAAGGTCAGTGAACTTCGAGGAATGTCGATTAAATGGTGGATCATCTTTGTTGCGTCCTGGTTTCTCAATCATTTTAGAGGTAAACTGCCTTATTTAGTTGCTTGAGTTACTTATAATATATACAAAAATATTGATGTATTAATTCTTTAGTCATTAATAATTCTAGTCTGCCAAATATTAGGGAAAATCTTCAGGAGAGTCCGTTCGTACTAAAGACTAGTACCAAGTATGGTCAAGAATGTCTCGTGAAGAGTATACCGACTTCTTTTGGGAACGAATACTGTCTCTGGGCAATGAAGCAACATTCTTAACTTCTTATACCTCTGGGAACACAGAGGCACCAACGTAGCTACCTGGAAAGCGTTTAATCGCAACTTTTAAGAACGCATTTCAACACTTTGAAACCCGGAGTACGTGAGATTTAGGAGACTTCCACGTCCGAAACGACGTATCCTAACCCTCACGAACTCCGTAGACTCGGAGGTGACAGGTGAAGAAGAGGCAACTCGCCCTTCGGCTTCTCAGTCCACATCAGACCACAGACGAAGTTAAGCTCGTTCCCAGTGTCTTCCCAAGTGTCGTCTTTACGCCATGGCCGTGCCATTGCTTAGATTATTCGTGTTATTATTGGTGTTAGGAGTCCATGGTGAGTTGGAGGAGTCTTTACGTCCTTAAGGAGAGTGTAAGGATCACGTTTAATTGCGCAAAACTTAGTGGGAACTGAAGTTGCCGGTTGTTCGGTGATATCAACGCACTGACAGCACCTATCTGAGGGACTGTGGCGGAGCGAGGAAGATTGTCGCTGATCGTTTTTTATTCTTTTAACATAAAAATAACCGTTGTTTGTTGTAGTTCGTAATTACTACTTGTAGAATAAGTATCCATGAGGACGTAAGACAGTTATTTGCGCGTAATAACGCATGCGAAAGCACTCAAAAGCGTTTCATTTTGAGAGTTATGTCAGGGTTCGTCGGTACGGACATGTGCGAGCATTAACGGTATATACGGTAAGATCGAACCTCGTTATAGCGAACTCTCAGTGGAATATCGTGCCGACAAATAAAATATATTGATAATATTTTATATTCTTAGACGTTTTAGCTTTATACTGATAATTTACTGGTCATATTCGCCAATTGGGTACATAACTGCTCCCTGAAGGTCGTTATATGCAACGTATAGTTGCGAACGTGCATAGTCATTAACTTGATGCTTAGCTGAGAAAAACCTTTTCAAGTATAAGGTGCGGAGATGTCTTATAACGGGTCTAAACCCCTTTCCCCTTGTTTCTCCACCCCCTCCCCCTTTTAGGAAAGACACCTAACCGCAGGTGACGCCGTGACGGTAGATATGAGTCTATTGCCTTAAAATTTTAGGCAAATCTGCGTTATCAACGTTTTAAAGTTAAAATAACTTTGGCGTAATTAGATTTGTCTTAACCTAGACAATATCCCTTGATGAAATATTTTACCTGCAAAGAAATTTTTAACAATTTACCTGTAAATAGGCGAAACTTTAACCAGCAATTTACCTATTCATTGACACTTAAAATTTATCTTTCAAATATAAGACATTATGGTCAACAATTTACTTGCAAGCTAAAGAAACGAGCACAATCTAAGTATACTCTTATTAAAATCTTAAACAATTTGACAGAAAAAAAATGACAGGGTGTCCATAAAGTCCTATTACCATTCTGAGCAATAGATGCTTGTAACGGTACTGGGACTTTATGGCCACCCTATGCTGACGTGGTATTTCCACTCACAAGAGAAAGGTTTGAGAAAGAGAGAGAGAGAGAGAGAGAGCTGTCCACTTAAACTATAGGAATGCAGGCTTACCCACAGTCAAGTCTCGAGTGTCAGACTTTTCCTTGATCCCAACTAGTGGGGGTAGGCAGACACGCTATGGGGGTTGTTTGTGGGTCATTTAAAAACCTGTTACGTCCAAGGCTCTCTTCACCTGTTATTTGTATAGCCTGATGACCCTTCGCCCTAGTGCCTGGTTAACGCTAGACCCAAGGTATACCTTGGCTAGACCGATGTCCTTACTTTTTTTTGTTTTTTTTTTCAGTGGTCCACACTTCTTTCTTTTAACTTCAGACTTTTAAAAGTAGCTGCCATTATCTCTTAGTACGAGATCTTATGCGAATTGATTTTTTTCACAAAGGCTGTTATTTAAGTGTTAGGATTCACTTAAGTGTGCGTCTGTAATTCAGGGTTCACTTTTTAAAGTAATTGTTTATTCCTCTAGTACTAGCTCCTATAGGGATTTTATTATACTATATGCCCGAATGGTTTGTATTCTAGAACTAGCACTGATAAGAGCTGGTTTTACAGGAGAAACATTAGTAGATTATATATTTAGTATTTTGCAGGCCCCTGGAAATCCCATCGATATATTAACTTGTCGTAGGCCTATGTATACGCTTGGAAATTAAACTTTTGAAATATTAACCACAATTCCATACCGCCATGACTGTTAAATTTCCAAGAATGGTAGAAAGAATCATCCTGGAAAGAAAAAATAATTAAATCTGCTGGATTTAGGTCCATGTTGCTTGAATACTGATATTGTTAAGTGAAAAGTTATTTGATTTTGTTATAGACCTAAAAATTGAACCATAATCAGACGGGTGGTTTGGTATGTTAAACGTATTTCGACATTATTATTCATTATTATTATCACGATATAAACTTCAACTCGGCTTATGACTAGTTCTGTGAGATGTCTGCTGGTTTGAAATCCTCAGGAGGTCCACACTAGGCCTAAGTTAACCTGCCAAACCACGAGTTGTCACTGTTATCTTGTTTTTCAATCTTCTAGGATGCATACCAAACCGCATTCTCTCTCTCTCTCTCTCTCTCTCTCTCTCTTTGGCTTAAGGAGGAATGTCTTAAGTTAACGAGATGCTTTCGATAACAAATACTAAACGTAGGTCAGATTCCTTTGTAGATTATCATTAAAACCCATCTTGGTTTAATTTTGGAAACGCTTATTCGGTAGTTTCTCAAGTCAACACCCCCAGTTGACCTGTAAGTCACTGGTTTTTAGTTTAATAGGGAGACTTTTTCGTTTTGAGTAGGCCTATAGTCGTTTAGTTTCTGAGATGTATAGCAATTTTTCACGTCTTTTCGGGTTACCATTCTCTTTCGTTAATCTCATGGAGTTAACGTAAGGTAATTAGTAACAGTCTTTTAGTAGTACCTAATTAGTATCAGAGTCTTCTGTTTGAATAGAGCTATCGAACTCCTTTTTGACAAAGCTTTAATTCACAGTAGTGACGAAAACCTAGATTATCGCTGAGAACCTTTGATTTATGATATAAAAAGACTTACAATTTAAATTACTTCTACCCATTTTACTGACGGAAATCTGTAGATACAAAATTATATGTATTTGCTATTTATAGAAGATTGAGTGATATCCTGTTTCATAAGACTAGCAAGACGCATAAGTAAACTGACTTCAAAAACTAGTGGAAAATATCGACTTAAATTTTATACTATGCTCTGTTTTTTTCTATCTGTCCATCCGCCTTTGGTGGTCGCGCATGGTAACACTGCGTCCCGGGCTTTAAATAGTTACGCTATGTTTAAAGTTTTAGGTAAATAAAAGGATATCTGGGTGTACATTTTAAGTTTATTTTTAATAGCTTTATAGTTTATAATAGTAAAGATGCACTACTATGAACCCTTACAACATTCAAATGACTGTGTATAGCAGTATAGCTTTTAGGTGTCAAATGACTGTGTATATCAGTAGCTTTTTAGGTGTCAAATGACTGTGTATATCAGTAGCTTTTTAGGTGTCAAATGACTGTGTATATCAGTAGCTTTTTAGGTGTCAAATGACTGTGTATATCAGTAGCTTTTAGGTGTCAAATGACTTGTTTATATCAGTAGCTTTTAGGTGTCAAATGACTTGTTTATATCAGTAGCTTTTAGGTGTCAAATGCCTGTGTATATCAGTAGCTTTTAGGTGTCAAATGACTGTTTATATCTGTAGCTTTTAGGTGTCAAATGCCTGTGTATATCAGTAGCTTTTTAGGTGTCAAATGCCTGTGTATATCAGTAGCTTTTTAGGTGTCAAATGACTGTGGATATCAGTAGCTTTTAGGTGTCAAATGCCTGTGTATATCAGTAGCTTTTTAGGTGTCAAATGACTGTGGATATCAGTAGCTTTTAGGTGTCAAATGCCAGTGTATATCACTAGCTTTTAGGTGTCAAATGCCTGTGTATATCAGTAGCTTTTTAGGTGTCAAATGACTCTGGATGTCAGTAGCTTTTAGGTGTCAAATGCCAGTGTATATCACTAGCTTTTAGGTGTCAAGTGACTGTGTATATCAGTAGCTTTTTATGTGTCAAGTGACTGTGTATATCAGTAGCTTTTTAGGTGTCAAGTGACTGTGTATATCAGTAGCTTTTTAGGTGCCGAGTGACTGTATATCAGTAGCTTTAGGTGTCAAATGCCAGTTTATATCAACGTTTAGGTGTCAAATGACTGTGTATAGCCGTGGCTTTTTAGGTGTCAAATGACAGTGTATATCAGTATCTTCTGTCGGTCAAGTAAGAGTTTATACGAGTGGCATGCAGGTGTCAGACGACTTGTCTGTCAGTAGCCTGTACTTGTTTTTGGAACCATAGTTTATGGAAGTCAAGGACTTTGTCAGAACCTTATAACGGTCAAGTGTCTGTGTATATCAGTAGCTTCTATTTGAGCTAGAACGGTCAAGTAACAGTTTACATGACATATCTTGGTTATAAACGTCCAGTTACAGATAGATAACCACGGCTATCTACCGCAATCACATGTACCGCAATTTATCGCCGGTCACGGATCGCTTGAAGTGGCGCCACTTCCCGTCTGATAGAAGTCTCGGAAAATCCCACCGTCGCATCGTGTTTATATATATATTTGGCCGCGCAAGATACCAATTTTTTTTTCTTACAGAATCTTACGCACGATGTACAGATAGTAGTTGGTTTTACACGAATGAAAACTCATTTCTGCCGCGGTTCAAAGAAGTCTATTGAAAAAATAATCATTTTTATGCACTGTTTAGGCCTACTTACGATATCGCTGTAACAGTTATTTTAAAAACATCAAAGCTAAGACGAACTCAATGCCAGTATGTTACTAAGTAGGCTACTTCCATGGATAGTGCCAATGGGTTAATGATTCTACTTTAATTCCACAGTAGGCCTAGTCATGAATAGTACCTTTAAGCTAACGATTCTACTTTTAGTTCCACGATAGGCCTAACAATGAAGAGTACCAATAGACTTATGATTCTACCATAATTCCACAATAGGCTTAACTATAGTTAATACTAATAGGCTAATGACTTATTTTAATTCCACATTAGGCCTAACCATGGATTATACCAAATAGTTTAATTCCATAATAGGCTAACCACTGAATTAACATTAACACAATCAGGAATACAAAGAGCAATTCCCTCAGTATTCACTATCTCATGGAAGACTCTGAAAGCGTGGACACTTTTTTTTCATCTTTTTTTATTACGAATATCTGGAAACACTACAATTTGCGCTTATTTGCCAAAAGGACTTTTCCCATTGCCGGATGGGGGGGGGGGGAACCTCGGGCCCGGAATTTCGCCCCAGTGGGAATTTTTCCTTTGTGCTTTATTTATCGAGTGAAGTTGCGGTTCTTGGGGGCTTGTGAAAGTCGTCTTCTGGTCTGGTAATTTGCTTAGAATGTCGTGTATATATATGTGTGTATATATATGTATAAATGTTATATTATATATATATATATATATAAATGTTATATTATATATATGAATAGTTAATATATATATATATATATATAATATATATGTGTGTGTGTATGATATTATTATAATATATGAACGAACTGATAAATATGTTCTAAATAAACAAACAAACAACTGTGTCTGTTAAATTAAATATGTGTTTGTATGTTATAATATACCCTATGTGTTTTGTATGTATATATATATTATATATGTGTTATGTAATGATGAATATATATGATTATATGTATATGATGATTATTATAATATGTATGTATATATATGTATAATATGTACTATTAGATATATTGTATATATATGTTAATATGATAATATATATTAAACATAGTATAATTATATAATAAGTATATATATATATTATATATATATATAATATATATAATATATTACCCTATATATATATTATTATATATATATATATTATATATTTATATGACATATATATATATTATATAATAATAATATATAATATATAGATATATATTAATATATAATAAATATATATATATATAAATATATATAATATATATATATTAATATCATAATAAAGATATATATAATATGATAATTATTATACTATAATTAATTATATATTAGATTCTATAGTATATCCCTATATATGTTTTATATGTTATATATAATATGTAATAAATATAATTATATATAATAATTTATATATTAACATATGTTAATAGTAATTATTATTATATATATATATTTTATACTATATTATATTATATAGAATATATATATATAATATATATTATGTATATAATGTATATATGTATTATTATATTATGTAATATTACTTAATGCATATTATATGTTATATTAATATATTATGTCATAATATATGTATAATATATATATTGTATATATTTATATGTATATTATATTATGTAATATATATATGTATATATATATATGTATATATATAATGTAATAATATATGTATTTATAATATATATATGTATATTATATTATTGTATATATATATACATGATATATATATATATAGATTATTTATAATATATATAATATTGTATTATATATATATTATTATGTATATTATATATTAATATTTTTATGTATATATATATATTAGTATATATATTATGTGTAATATATATATGTGTAATATGATATATGTGATATAATATCATGTGTATATTATATAATGTGTTATATATATATGTGTTAATATATTATATGTGATATATAGATATGATAAATAGTAATAAATATATATGTATATATTATATGTAGATATTGTATATATATAATATATGATATGTATATCTATCATATATTATATAAATGTATTATATATATATGTCTATATAATATATATGTATATATATATATATGTCTATATATCTATATGTAATATATATATATGTATATCTATATATGTATATATATAGAGGATGTATTTAAATATCTATGTATATATATATGTATATATGTATATATATATGGTATATATGTTTTTATATATATATTGTATATATATGTATTATAATGTATTATATATATAAATAATTCTATGATATATATATATATATATATATGTATGTATATATTTATATATATATATATATATATATATATATATGTATAGGATATTATATTTATATATTATATATGTAATTATATATATGTATATATATATTTATATATTTATATAGTGTATATATATATATTTTTTAAAATTGGTATTAAATAAATCTATAAAAAAAAAATTTATTATATATATTTAGTATAATTGTATATATTATCTATATGTTAATATATATAATTATATATTTAATAATATATTTAATATATATTATATGTATATTAGATTAATGTATATATATATATTATTTATTATTTGTATATATTATTATTTATATATGTATATATATATATGTGAAATATTATTACTGTATATATAATATTTATTATATATAATATATCTTATATATATTTATATATGTATATATATATAATTATATATATATGTATATAGACTAGTTATATATATTTATAAATATATTATGTATAAATATAGCATGTCTATATATATATATGTATATATATATTATGTAATATAATATTGTATATATATTATGGTATTAATATTATATATATATATATGTATATATATATATTATATTTAATATTATTATATATGTAATATTACTGTATATATATTGTATATAGATATATATGTATATATATATGTTATTATATGTATATATGTATATATGTATATATCTAATATATATATGATATATATATATATATATATAATGTGTATATATATATATATATATGTATATAATATATATATGTTTCTATATATATATATATATATATGATATATATAATGTATCTAATATATATATACTATATATTATGTATATATTATATATATATATATAATATATTATGTATATATATATATATGTATGGAATAATATACTATATATATATAGGTATATATATATATATATATATATATGTATTATATATGTATATATATATATATGTATTAATATATGTATATATATATATCGATGTAACATATATGTATAGTATAATATATATGTATAATTATGTATATATATGTATATAATAAATATGTATATAATATGTATATATAATATGATATATGTATATATATGTATATATATATATCTATGTTATATATATTTATAGTATATATATATATATGTATATATATAATATATGTATATTATATATTTGTATATATATATATAATGTATATATATCTATGTATCTATATATTTAATATGTATATATATATATATAAATGTATTAATATATATTAATGTATATATATAGATTGTAAATGTATATATATATATTTATATTATTATATTGTTATATATTGGATCTTCATTATTTATATATATGATATAATTGTATATATTGTATTATTAATATGGTATATTTATATATATATATATCTTATATATTATATATAATTATTATATCTGTATATATATGTATATATATGTATATATAATAGTATATATATATATATATGTATTATATTCTATAATGTTAATATATAGATATTGGTTTATCTATAATATATATATGTATATAATATATTATATGTATACTATAATATATGTAGATATATGTCTATATATGTATACATATATATATATAGGTTAATATACATATTGGAATATATTATTAATATATGTATATATACGTATATATAAGTATATTATTATTAGGTAATTATATGGATACCTTAGTTGTATATAGGATATAGGGATATATATATCATATGATATTACGAAGATCACGAATATTGGGTTAAGATGAATAGATATATATGTAATAATATATGTATATATAATATAGTATATACATATGTATATATACATATAATTGATATATATATTGTATAATATTATATTAATATATGATATAAATGTATATCTAATATATAATATGTATATATATATATATGTATATATATATATATGTATATAATATTATATAAGTATATAATATAAGTTAATTAAATCTATATAGTATCTAATATATATGTATATATAATTATGTATATATAATATTATATATGTATCTAAATAGATATGTATACATTAATTAGTATATGTATACTATATTATAATGTATAGATCTTGTATAAATGTATAATATAATATATGTTATATATGTAATATGTATAATATGTATCATATATATATGTAAATATGTATACTATAATATATATCTATAAATATAATAGATAATATATGTAATATTATACGTATATATTGTATATAGATATGTATATATAGTATATAATATGTATATATATATAAATAGATGTATATATATCTATAATGTATATATACATATATATGTATATAATATATATATGTATATATAACATATATAAGTATATATATAATAGAATTATATGTATATCTATATATGTATATTATTATACAGATATAGATGTATTAATATGTATATATGTAATATTATCTATGTAATATCGTATAATATATGGTATGTACATAGATAATGTATAGATAATATATCTTATTGTATATAGATAAAGAGTTATAATATAGTATTAATGTATAATATAATATATTAGATAGATTATATATATACTTATATATTGAATATATAGAATATATATATATAATTATATAATATATATATATATATAAATTAAATACTATATATAATTAATAATACACATTATTAATCGATATTAAATTAATATATATAGATATAGATAATATATAATTAATTTAAACGTTAACTAGTATTTATATGTACAAGAATTAGTATATGAAAGTGTATGAGTGTGTATATTATTTGATACGTAGTGTGTTTTATGTATAATTGTGTTTTGATATATAGATAAAATTCATTTAAGCAAATAAAGTACTTTAGCAAGTTAAGATATTAACCAAATTCAATAAGTTGGTTAATATTGCTTTAACAATTTATCTTCATAGAATTACTCTGTGAATCATTTGATGGGGAATGTCCCAAGTACCCGAGAAATATACTAGAGAATTGTTTTCCAAGATGTGAGATAGCAGTTGGTAATTGTGTTGTATTTTGAGCAAAGATCGCTGAATCTGGTAATGGCTTTGTCTGTCAGTCCAGCAACTTTTTTTTCTGTCTTCAGATCTTTAAAAACTACAGAGGCTAGAGGGCTGCAAAATTAGGTATGTCTTGATTCATCCACCCAACTAATCCTCAAACTACAAATTGTAGACCATTAGCCCCAGTAGTATTTATTTTATTTAAGGTTAAATTTAGCCATAATTGTGCATTTGGCAACGATATAGGATGGGTCACCAGCGGGCCGTGGCTGAAAGTTTCATGGGCTACGTCTCATACGCATGATTTGGTGTACAGAAAACTTTCTTCGGCACATTTTTTACTTTCTTTTCTGGAATATTTCCTAATAATTTCTGTGCCATTAGGTTAAAGAGGGTGCAAGTAATTGGTTTATGCTTGTACGGAATTTAAACTCTTCTTGATCAGTGGCTGTATAACTACTTACCTTAGGTAAAGGTTACTTTATGTTGATGTTGGAGTCAATAGAGTTGCCTTAATTATCTACTTGATAATTTCATTTAAGAGCATTTAAGAGAGGATTAAAAACTGGCCTTTGGTAGGTGCTTTTTTAAAAGTAACAAGGGAATGGTACTGTACCATGAAAGAAAAAGAACTGACTGTTTTGGGAATAAAATTTAGAAAATTCTGTCATATGGTTGGAGAAATCTTTGCATCTGACTTTCCAAGTGGTTTTTTATCTTTTAAGAAATTGTTAGATTTAATCTGGAGTCACGTGGAGTTCATTCTCACTCAGAAACTGTTATTGTGGAACATTCTTTTTACATTCAAAACAGTTTTACCAAACGGTTTTATGTATATTTTATTCTTGCAATTTTTTTTTTTCATTAATGGTGTTCCCTAAGGGGGAGGGGTATTGCCATTAATGCATCACATGATGCACTGTAAGCATTACTGAAGGTTCTCTTCGGTGTCCCTTGGGCCCTTCGCTGCAACCCCTTTCATCCCTTATACTGGACAGTATCTGTTCATATTCTAATATGAACAGTCATCCATCTTACTTTCAACCTAACAATTGTTTCATAGTACAGTATGACTGTGAGGTCTGCCTCCTGTTACCTACTATACCTTTAACACTTTTGAGAGACTATTTCCCTTTCAGCGCAGAATGACCTGATAAGTCCCAGTTTTTGGCCTAAATTTTATATTCCATTCTAGTCCAATAAGGGGGCTTGATTTATTGTCTCAAGAAGTGGAAAATCATCCCAAATCCTATTTTTCAGCATCCTTTGGCCACAGAGAAGGGGAGTGCATCGAGGTAGGATATGCTAGATCCGCTGGAAGTCTCCTACATCAAGGCTACGAGGCCACCAAGAAAGCCGTTCTTGAACGATGGGCCACTGAGGACAAAGAAAGAAACCATACAAGCTATCTCCTTCTCCTAGTAAACGTAAGTATACCCTGAGATATAAAGTATGTATATATATATATATATATATATATATATATATATATATATATATATATATATATATACTATATATATATATATATATATATATATATATATATATATATATATATATATATATATATATATATATATATATATATATATATATATATATATATATATATATATATAGATATATATATATATATATATATATATATATATATATATTATATATATATATATATATATATACACATACATACACATACAGTAATGCCTGATTATCAGAGATGTTAAGTTATTTAAGTAAAGAAGACTGTGTATTATATCTGCACTGGAATATTTTTTAGATATGCTAACAGCAATTCCACTTAATTCCTCACCTAAATCTACCTGTACTAGACACTTTAAACGTTCAGTTTAGTAGAGATATCTAATAGAAGTGTATCACAACTAAAATTGTGGCATAGAAAAAAAAATTGTAGCTAATAAGATCAAAGGTCCACTTAGTTTGGGTGTTAAGGGTTTTGAAATGGAATAAGATGTTTTGCCTTTTGGCAGTTTAGTATGTCAGTAAACTCAAGTTTGACGGTGGTGAATAATATATAAAGTTGTAACAGTTGATGATAGTTATTTGACTTAAAAACAGGTATTAA
This sequence comes from Macrobrachium nipponense, assembly GCF_015104395.2. NCBI lineage: Eukaryota > Metazoa > Arthropoda > Malacostraca > Decapoda > Palaemonidae > Macrobrachium > Macrobrachium nipponense. Next base: position 4,836,526 of record NC_061104.1, read on the forward strand.
ACAAAAAAAAATACTTTACCCTTCTTTCTCAAATACATTTTAAATTTTCTTTTCACCCTGAAGGTCACTCGGACTGGCCAGCTCTTGGAAGATGCTTCGAAGGTTATAGTGGACATGATCCGGAAGACTAGGGTGGGCAAAAGATGTCCTGGGGACTGGCTTCTCAAAGGCCTTGAGAAACATGTTGTGCCTCTCATCAACCTTGACAAAGAACTCGCAGAGGAAATGGGGCTGGGTGAGTGTGAATTTTAATTACTTCATTATCACAGGAATATGGAGAGTGCTGTAAATGTTTGTTGTAAATTTCTCTGAAGGTTCTTTATGTTGTTATAACACTACTGCACTTAGGAGTAATATAGTTTTCATATAATGTATATCTGGTTTTCATCTCTTTCAGTGATGTCTTCAGATGTATGGTGGGTCCCCTTATCCCAACGTGGATGGATCATGTATCAATCAAGAGTCACCTGACTTGGGTTCGGTTGGGTCAAAGTTTCTTCGTCTACAACCAGCAGCAGCTGGAAAGGATGGTTAGTTTAAAGTCCCTTTTAATGAATGAGTACTCTAGTTACATACTTTTTGAGCTTTAGAACACCTTTCCCAAAGTTCTTAGCCTGCTGATTACTGGATGCTGGCACAGTAGTTGAAAGAGCAGCTGCCATGATATGGCTTTTGTAACTTGGCCCCATGTTGGTCCTAACTAAATTAGCTACAGCTGTAACCTTGTTCATGAATTTTATACCCTCTATTTTGAATGAATTTTATTTTCTGAACCAAGTATGGCTTTGTAAGTAGGGTTCAGTCGTGCTTTGTACATTGAATGAGTTTAAATTCAAATGAGACTATATTGGTAGTATGACTTGCTGATGGGACAAACATGGAAAAAGACTGAATGGATTTGGCCCTCAGTCTTGAACTTGATTTTGGATGTGATGGCCCCTGAGACCCTAAGGGTCAAGTTTGCATCCAGGTGGTTCTACTAGGGTAGCTATTCAAAAGCTTAGCTTTACTAAGGAATTTTGTCTGCATTGTAAATGAGAATACTTACTTAGTCCTAAGACATAAAACTGCTCTATTTTTCATGCAATTTATATTATGATGGTACTGGTGTAGTTATTCAGAGGCATTGTTCATTTTCAGCCGTTTAGAATGGGTATTTTAACAGTTTGTTCTCAATAACTTCAAAATTATATCACAGGAAGGTAAAACTTCATTTAGATCAAGGCCAATAAAGTATTCCACATTTTAGTACCCCCACACAATATTATGTCCTTACCTTTAGGTATTGAAGTTGAGTGTCATTTTATTCCAGGATTTACAATTCGGTCTTCGGTGAATGATGGGAAGAAACTTCCATCTGCCAGAACAGTTGCTGAAGTTTTGAGGAAACACCTGAAAAAGCCTACAGTGTACGGGATCTTCACTGAATGGGCCCACTTCGTTCAGAGGGACACCTTCAGTATTCCTGTGAGTGTTGGATTTCATTAATTGGTCGTTGTGAATGTTTTCAAAGTATATACTGTACTAGTACTTCATATATGTACTAACTACTGAACAGTGAAGTTGGGCTTTCAGATTGCTTCAGGAAGAATGTAAGTTAGTATGAATATATTAGTCAAATGGGGAAATTTTTGGACATAGTATTAGTAAGCACACCTACTACTGCATGACTGTAAAAAAAGGACTAAGCTTGCTGAATTTATAGTTTCATTTTAAGCACTATTTGGTTAAATGTTAGAACAATGCTTTGTAAATCTTTGGTGTTAAGTTTTGTAATTTTTGTTTGTTAAACTTGCAATTAAAGAAAAATGTAAATTTGTTGTCATTGGAAAGGTTTCAAATTATGGTTCTGCAAATGTAGGTTTTAATTGCCTTTTTATAATTCTTTTGCACAGGAGTCCCATTGGCTCGACAACATAGATTGCTGTGCTACCCCTGAAGCTGAGGATTGTGAGCCAATTCAAGTTGATAAGAATGATGCCCTCTTTTCGACTAAACCTTGCATAAACTTCAGGAGGTCTGCTCGTGCCCAAGCCATTCTTGGTATGTATTGCATGTAATTGTTTTGCATATTCTGCATTATGTTTATTTATATATATGTATATACTCAAGATCACTGCTACAGATAATGCACGCTGCTATAATCTGAATTGTGCTTATGCATTAACATATTGCCAGAAAACTGAAGTGGCCCAGATAACTTTGTTGATGCTATTCCCTATTTGAGAATCTTGTAACATCAGAGGAGCATAATTTTGTTTGAACTTTAGTTGGTTGCCCTTCGTGACAACGGTATTGGGGTCAAATAGGTAATATAGTTAGCAAAATAAAAAACTAGCTTGTCCTAATTGTTTGGAGGTGATAATAAATTTGCAACAAGTCTTTGAAATTTTTTTAAATTTTTACTATAATATTAAATATAGTGTACGATTTAAAGACTGTTTATCCCATCTAGATAAACTATTTAAAATTTCTCAAGGCAAAATTCTCTTGACAGGTCATCGAGAAACTCTTTCAACTGTATCACATTCTTGACGCATCCCCTGTGTATGGCCATACAGATAAGGGGGTAGCCTTCACAAGGAAAACTGGATACTTTGGTTACCTCAAGTAAGTACATTTTGTAATCTCTGGTGAATGCAGTAATTTTCAGGAGTAATTTACTTAGAGTAGTCAGTGTTTGGGGACCTATAGCTTTCAGAATGGCGACACATTTTCTCTTGACCTTGTACTGTTAAATTTCTGGTTCGTATTGGTATTTCCTTGTGCTCCAGAAGTAAATGACATGTCTTTACAAACAAAAAATGTTAAAAGTACGTATGTATAAGTAACGACTATTACCACAGAAACCTGAACTATGCCTATCAATTACTCTGGAACACAAAAGGCTTCCAGTTCCAAGTTTATGTATTTGATGAGATAAGCATACATATTTTTTGGATGTTTTAAAAGTTTATTTGTATTCTCCATTTTGAGTTCTTATGTACGTGTTATATTGTGTAATGATGTTGGCAGTTCTTTGTGGAAATTCAGTATTTAGGGTTTTCTTAAGGGAAAAACTATTAAAAGCATATAGGTAGTAAGTTCTACTCCTGTTTGAATTTTCAGAGCACCTGGATTGGATGAAGATGATGAGGATGCTGATGACAAAAAAGGTAGAAAAGAAATCTGAAGACACAAAATGTGGAGCTCCTGAGTCTCTGAAAGGGTGTTTCAAACTCTCCAGTGGAGACTGGGTAAGACAATTTATTTAATCTGCTCATGTCCCTGAAGCAATGAAGTTGATTCAAGTTTTCATACTCATTTCATCAGCTTTGGCTCTTCTGACTTTTATATATAATTTAGGACTGGCAAGCTTACTTATAAGCCAACAGGAATCCCCTTATGAGAACAATAATCCAAGTTGAGGAAAGCTTCAACTTCTTATGCCCCATTCTAGGTTAAAGGGAACTACAATAGTCAGATTTACGCTATGACTTTTTATAGCCCTCTTGGATAGTATTAAATAGATGGTTGTTCATATGGGAATTTTGATCCTTTAGGTATACTAATACATTTACTAAACCACTTTCATTTTAAAATTTGTCATAGTATGGGTATTTTGATCCTTTACATAAATTAAGTTTACTAAATCTACCTTTTTTTAGATTTTTTTAAAACAGATTTGAAGGCCTCAAGTTATTACTGTTATTAGAGCATAATCGCATTGCTGACCTTCTGGCTGAATTGAACCCTCATTTTGATGATGCTCTCCGCCTCTACAATGAAGCCAGGTAAGTTAGTTAATTTAATGATTTGGTCAAGTTTACACATTGATATTTCAGAGGTTTCAAGTTGTTACTGATTCTTGAAAATGTTCCTGATATGTCTTACAAAAGGAGATTTTGAAGCTTAGTTGCATAGTTTCATGTGAGTCAACTTGATGAAAACTAGCTGGATAGATGGTCTTTGGATAGTTTTAGTCTAGACAGGATCTGAACTAATAATATTGTAGCTGGAACATGGATTTAAAAGTAGAAATTAATCACTGTTGTTATGGATTAAGTGTTCAATAAAACATTCATTTATAATTTTTAATTTGTGTAACGGTGAGATAACTTAATATTATGGTACCTTTGGGTGTGCTAGTTCCTCGGACGAGTGGATTTCGCGCTCGGCTACCAATCCGGTGGTCCGAAGTTCGATTCTCGGCTTGGCCAGTGCGGAACCAGAGAAATTTGATTTTTTTTCTTTTTGGTAATAGAAAATTCATTTCTTCGATATATAATGTGGTTCGGATCCCACAATAAGCTGTAGGTCCTGTTGCTAGGTAACCAGTTGGTTTCTTTTAGCCACATAAAATATCTAACCTTTCGGGCCAGCCTTAGAGATGTTAATCAGCTCAAGTGGTCTGGTAAAACTTAAGATATACAGGCAGTCCCCGGGTTACGATGGATTCGGGTTACGACGTTCTGAGGTTAAGGAGCTTCTCAATTATATTCCAGGGTTACGATGCCTACAACGCTCATCTTGGCAGATGAAATTTGACACCAAAAATGCAAAATAATCAATATTTGAAGGTTTTTTTTGATGAAAAATGCAATAAGAATGCAGTTTACATAGTTTTCAATGTACCCAAAGCATTAAAGGTAAGGTGGTTCTTAGGATTTTTGCTTTACATGTTCTGGCTTACGACTATTTTCGGCTTACAACACGTCTCAAGAACAGAACCGCCGTCCATAAACGGGGGACTGCTTGTACTTAATTTTAACTTTGGGTGTGCTTTTCTGAGGCTGCTTAAGTAGGAACAGTTTAAATTGCATAGGTAATTTCAGATGTGTGATGTTAAGCTATCAAAATAAGTATAAAATTCTAGTGGGGAAGTTCTCATTAAAATTCTTGAAAGTATAGTTTTGGGAGAATTGACCTAAAATGAGAATAGTGAAGTCGTCATGATTAAATAGCATGAGAACAGTGAAGTCATTATAGGATTAATTATGAATGTATGAAATTGGTGCAGTCTATTATTATGAAAACAATGATTGTCTTCTAGTATATTAGTTTTGTGACAGAACAACAATGAATGAAAAAATAATGGTTCCCTGTGAAAGATGGTTGTAAGTGACTTATTGTTTCATTTAAGTGCACAATAAAATAAACAGTTTTTATGACCTATTCCTTTTTAGATAGGATGATTTTACTTAAAGCCATCATTCTTTATTACTCTTCCATTTTAGAACGAATGACCATCGCCCAGTACAACCATATCACCTACGGAGGAGAGTACCTGCCAATTCTTATGGGAGACGAACTAGTCAAGAAGCATTCCCTCAATCCAGGCTCTACAGGTCCAGGCTCTGGTTACATAAAGGAGGTCAACCCTGGTGTTCTGGCTAACTTTGCATCCTCATCTTACAGAAATCCTGCTGTAGGTCATTCTTTTATTTTTCTTTCCATCTTATGTTTTTGAAATCTTGCATGACCTATCAGTGGTGCGTAGTTCAGATGTATCTTTCAGTTGAAATGACATTTTCATTTAAACACTTAGTGGTGCTTTTTCCTAGTTTTGTTTTTAGTGTGTTCGATGACAGAAGTTCTTAAACATCATGAATGCTTAAGATGACTGCCCAACTACGTAAGTCATGGCTTTTTTAAAAATTTAGGAGGTCCTAACGTAAAAATGCACTGAAGATTTTGACTCATCTCTTACTTAGTGAGTCCAAAGACCAAGGTATTAGAAGTGAAAATAAACATATCAAACATAATCGGTGGATTATGAATTCATAGGAAGCTTGTTAAAAGAAATTTCCGAAGCAAGCCAAATTTTAAACAAATGAAGCTCGTAAATTCATCACACCAAATTGTGTATCACTAGTATTTAAATAAACCACTAAAATGCACTTTTCATACAGATGTATACCGAATGGAAGGCAGAATGGGGACCTAGTGAATTGGCCGAGTCAACTCATTACGACTCCATTCGAGAAGATGATTACCATGACTACTTGGCTATGGATGTTCAGCGCAGCAGAGACCAAGGTAATTTATTAAGCCAGGGTAAGGTGAAATTAGAAGGGTAAAGGTATTGAAAATTATGGTAGACTAATTGAGTATTGATGTAGTGTAATTCAATCTTTTAAATGTCTGCAAACCAGCTGTTGATTTAGATAACCAATGTGTTTATAGTACGTATACAGTACTGATTCTCTAAAGATGACGATTCTGCTCTGTTGGTGAGAGAACCACCCATTAGAGGTAACAGCTGCTCATTTGTTATCTATCCCATCATTATGGAAGCTTTAGTTCACCAGACCAAATGGAGACCCACCTTTAGCCAGATCATGTGGCAGACTGCTGACCAATTGTTAAGCAGAAGGGTACTTGAGAATCAAAATTTTAATTTTAATTTCCTTGTACATTTTTTAATGAATCCACATTATTTTATATTATAAACTCTTAAACAAAATCAGCCTTATTGGGAGCCTTATTGTGACATTTTAAGTACTAGAATTTTTGTGGTTCATGATGGTTAAAATTTATAGAGTACTCTACTGTGAATAGTGGTTCAATGAATTAAAAGATATTGGTGATTTTGTCCTTAATGGCTTTACCTGTAGTGTAATGATCTTTTAAGAATACATGTACGAATCTTTTGACTGCTTTTCAAGCAAAACAAACTTAAAGCAAAAAATTAATTTGAAATTTTATATAAACAAAACTTTTGTTGAAAACTTAAAAACTTGAGATAAATTTTAGTTGAATGTTTTGTGCAGAAAGGTGTTACATACTTTATAGAACTATTACCTATTCCCAGGTGTGGTGGGCTATTTGGTATGGAGGAGGTTCTGTGATAACGACAAACAGTACAACACCTGGGAAGATCTTGAAAGAGGTCTTTCGACGGAACTGGTGGCTGAGCTCAAAGTTCTTTACGAGTAAGTAGATCTTCCTTTTCACATGAAATTGGAGTAAATTCAAATCATTGATACTAAAAGTGTATTGTAGTGGACATTTTCTTCATTATAGAAACTGTATTTTTATTTTTTCATAGTGATGAGATGGATGACATAGACCCTCAGGTTGCTGTTTTTGAGACTCCTATGGAAGGGGCCGTCATCGGTAAAACGCTGTCATGTTTGGTTGTAAGTACTAAGTGAGGTTAAGAAGTTAAAATTTGTTGTGCTGTTTTTTAATGATTATAGGTTGTTTACATTTAGAGGAATCAGTTTTGCTGTTAGTTATGTATTCTTAATACTCCATTACTTTTAAGATATGTGAATATCGTCATTGAGGGCGGGGGTAATCAAATGTTCAGTGTTTTAATCAGTCTTGCTATCTTGCAGTACTTAATAAAAAGTTGTAATGTAATTTTTTAAAAACTTATAATGGCTAATTTATTACTATACTATTGTGAGTAATAGGTTTCTCTTAGAAAGCTAATACAGTACTATTTAAAATAGTATACTAAAGCCAAAGCTTATTGTGATTCATATGCAGTACATAATTGAGAAAACTTTCGATTCAGCTGACCTAATTTGCGCGCTGAAGGACTGGTAACCGTCTGTTCTGGGAGCACGAAACTAGTATGCTGACTGTGGAGCAGAAGGCATGGATTAAGCAGTCCTCCTTAGCGAGATTGCTTTGCAATAACTTGCCTGTTGAGAATGTACCTACCAATGCTTTCCTGCCTGTGTCAGAAACGTAAGTAATTTGTTTTGTATATGTTCTGATTTTTTTAATTTTTCTTTTTTTTTTTTTTTGCATTTCATTAATGTGTATACGTATGTACTATCGTGATATTAAGAGTTACCTAAACTCATTCTTTTACTTTTTCAAGTGGAACTTGCATGGGGATTGCATTATGCTACTTTTATATAAGTCGCAAAACCGTAAAACAGGTGCCGGGGGTTGGCACTGAAATTCTCTAAATTACCAAAATGAAAATATTGGAACATGTTTTGTTAGATTAAATTCTTATGGGATGATAGCTGTGCCCTGTTAACATAGTGTAGTGGTTTATTTCGTAGGTTAGTATTACTATAAGTAGATTAGGTAGATTTCTAATAAAGTTAAAGTAATCTTCTTGGTAGGGATAGTAACTGTATATGTATTTCATACAGTGTGCTCTAGCATGTTTAATCTAGCTGAAGACTAATTTTAATGTAACTTATTACAGGCCTTAATTTTTTTCACTTGTAGATAAACCATACATAAACCATTACTGCTGGTGTAGACTTGTAAATAGCCTAATTCATATTTATCTTGAAATAAAATGGCCTTGACTTTTATCTACATATTTCCAGTATTTGAAGGCAATTACTCTATAACAGCTTATATCACATATACCCAGGATCCTTGAGGCTTTATTTGTTTGGAAGTCCCTTGATTATGTGACCAGTTGTTGTCTGTTAGAATCCTTGCTCTTCGTTACATTCTAATACTTTTCCAACACTGAGCTATCTGTGTGCGGTTTCATGAACCACAGACAAGACTTCATACAGTTTATTTAAATCCATTTTGTCATCATGAGCATTGGAAGCTTTCATGCATTCATATTGCATTATCTCTTCTGGTGCTATCCTAACAAAATTCCTGTACTTTAAATTAGTTTGCTCGGATAGTTTCAGTGAAGCTGAATCTGGGTCTAGTTAAAAGTAGTACTAGAATTGTTTTTTTTTTCTTCCTGCTAGCCAGTATGTATACTGTACTGGTGTTAGAGAAACCACTGAAATCTAATCACAGAAATATGTAGAAAGGGGCTGGGTCTAATTCTTTAATATTTTTATTGATGTCTCCGTGAAAGAGGAAAACTCATTTCCTGGCACTGCAGTTGAGTTTATGAACATGCCCAGCAAATCTTACTAAATAGTGCAGTGTGGATCATCAGATTGCTTGAAATAATGCAGTGTGGTACAGGTATATAAACATGACCATCAAATCACACAAAATGTGATGTGAGGTAGATGATCTTGACCATCAAATGACTCAAATTTATCATGAATGAAGTAAAATCTTGCAAGAACTGAAACTTGCCTCCTCCTATTCATTTATCACAAGAACAATGGGTAAATTAGATTGCTGTGAATCCTCTAATTCTTAATATTAATATGTACAGCTCTAGTACAGAAATGCTATGCTAACACTGAAGACTAATTGGAGATTAAACTAATGTTTTCAGACAGCTTCAAGTATCAACAGGGCAAAAGAGGTTATAGTAGACTTAATCATCTGCTCCATGTAATTTATAACCGTTCTGATTAAGTGCTATGCTTAACCAGATAAAGAATTCAGCTGTGACCTTTAGGGTATTGTTTACTTATGGTGGAAATACATTAAGATTAGAACTGGACACCACCATAATCATTCAAACATACCCCATGTTTGGAATACTTAAGATTGAATTTATTTAACTTTTTAAATGTTTACTCCATCTCAGACATGGTTTCATATTTGGTATAGAGACTTGAAAAAACTGATAGCACTCGGTATGAAATTTTTTTAATTCGGTGGCATTTTCCTATTAAATGTAAAGAAATTTCCCCTGTAATGGGGTAGTGCTGTCAGTGCACCCCACAAAGTATACCGTAGGTGTTACTTAAGGTCCTTTCCAGCATCCCTTCAGCCCTTAGCTGCAACCTGTTTCATTCCTTTTACTGTACCTCTGTTCATATTCTTTCTTCCTTCTTGCTATCCACCCTCTCCCAACAACGGTTTCATAGTGCAACTGCGAGGTTTTCCTCCTGTTACACCTTTCAAAACTTTCTATACTCTTGTTTCTCTTTCAGCGCTGAATGACTCATAGGTCCCAGTGCTTGGCCTTTGTCCTAAATTTTATATTCTGTATATAGAAATTTCTGTCATAATTCTGAGTTGGGTTGGTTGGATATGTGTTCTTATTAATATGTATAGGTAAAGCTAACCTTATTTCATAGTTGACAATCTTTTTAAGCCGACAGAAGAGGACAAGCAAATGGAAAACTTAATTTTCTTTCTACAGAAATCCACTGCTGTCTTGCTCTGAATTGCCAGCACTTACAATCGAGGCCTGGAAGGACACAGCGCTAATAGAAAAGATGAAGCAACTGAAAGAAGGCAAAGCTGCAGAGGGAAGCGAGGCCAAGGAAAGTACTTCGAGGGGTTCGGAACTGTAGTCGAACTAGTTATTTTATGCGCTCTCAAAAAAAGACCAAACCAAGTGTAGGTGTCTTGTTCTTACTCCACAAAGGGAATAGGCATTTGATGAAGTCACAAAAGGATGAGATTTTTGTTTGAAATTTCTAAGAAGTTTGTATGTTTGTGAATATTATAATAATAATTTTACAATGTGCAGTATAGAACATGTGCTAATACTACTGTGCAACATGTATTAAAACTGGGCCTTATAGAACCTAGTGTTCTCTATACCTCGTATGTAATACTTTGTCATGTAATATATTTTATGTTCATTTATGTGTTGAATATTTGTTCAAACTTCAGCGATATTACATGTTACATCCTCAAATATCTTGAGTGACCGATATTTTTTACATTAATATTAAAGTGTTATGTTGTCCATGTCAGTTATAATAAATTGTTACTTTACGAGTTTTGCATATAATTATCATCCCTAAACATTCATGTCTTGTATGTATAAAGGTATGCAAATGGCTGAAGAATCGGAATACATAGTGTTGTCTAGAAAGTAGTCAACGAACCTAACTGAATACACGACCAAGTGCCTTAAACTGCAAAAACCGAGACTAACGAGGAAATCCAGCTTGAAAGCTCCAAAATCAGGGTATGTACTGACCTTTCCAAATTAAAATGTTTATTTTTAATTGTCACAAGACAAAAAAAAAAAAAATTATCTATAAAACCACCACCTTGGGAATGCTCAGTGGCTTGTTGAGCTAAGAGTTGATAGAACAAATGAATGTTAATATGGATGGCAGAACTGTAGTGGTTGTTGAACTTTAATGTTTGGGACTCCTATGTAACATAACAGAATGGTGGAAGTGAGTCACATAATATGAAAAAGCAAAGAAAGGTAGCTGTGTGCAAAAGAATGGCAAGAGACTTTATCTGTTGGAATGAAACTTGGAAACAATGTAAATGAAAGACATGGGGCTTAAGGATTTATAATTGGAGAAATTTGGTATAACGTAGGTAAGTAGTAAGAAGGTTAGTGGTTGGACAGATGATATGGATAGGATTTGGAATAAAAAAAAAAAAAGTACGGAGGGCATAGGTTTGAATCTTGGTCAGGCAGATGTAGTTATCCGTATTGTAACCTTTGGCTGACAGTTATACTCGTTATTTATCTAAAAATAAAGTTGTGGGAGAAGTATGATTGTCACTTTTTATATATGCAAATATTCAGCCAAAAGCAAGCGATGAACACCAAATTAATTCTACCTTCACATTGATTCATACCTGACGGAAAAGCAGCCGATTGGACTTTGTCGGAAATGGCTGCTTAAACAAATAATGATAATAAATGCCTGACGGAAATTATAAATCCAATATATGGTTCTGTGACATTTCAGGAGGCGTAACGACTGCCTGACTGTCCTATATTGAAATCAGGGAGAAAAGTTGTTTATTTTAGTCAAAGTAAGTGTAGTACAAACAACTTGTCTGTTCTGGCCAGGATCTTACTTGAATTGAAATTATTCTCCAGACATGGATTGCGCCTTAAAGGTTAGAATTCTGCATTTAGTCCATTAGATAGAATAATAGAATCTGACTGCATGTTTGCATCTGATAAAGTAAGGTGGGGCCGTCGCGAAGGCGAGGTTTCGACCATGAACCTGAACCTTGTTTTAACAGGTTATAAGGGAGCTGTTCAAAAGCCAAATCCCCTTTGTTACTACTACCACCACTAGGTTCTTCTTCTTTTATTATTATTATATTATCAAGAAAGGAACAGAACGACTACCAAGATGTAAATTGGTTATAAACGGAATTACTCATATATAATAAAAAATAATTACAAATGACTTATAGCAAAACCCACAAAACTATAGCATTTTGAAGAGAGTCGTTATATGGGTCGAAAAATGTTAGGATTCGACAGATCGCGAATTTATTGCCAAATATGGAGGAAAGTCTTGGTTAAAAGAAAACTCCATCTGACCTCGGAAAAGATACATGGTTACTTTTAATGTTTAAGCTGTATTTGTTCTCGGACACTTAAAAGCCAATTAAGTAGCAAAGGCCTAACTGTGCACGTCTTAAGTGAAGCGGTGCTTTTAGTGCTGAGCCACGACTATATTTGCTATTGAAAACAAAATGGTAATGTTGATAGCCCATACTTTTGTAAGAAATATGATCATTAAGGAATATGAGGACTTAAGCCGTGAAGTCCGTATGCGCTAATGAATATTGGCGCCAGAATCGCTCTTATTTACCAAGCAAACATTCCTTACAGGCGACTGGGATCCAAGAAAAAGATAAAAAAAAAAATCTTTTAACAGTGAAACTGCAGCATATTTGATCAAATTACAATGTGTGTCTGACACTGGCCGTCGAATGCGAAAGGCCAACATTGACAGCAGTCAAAAAAAAGCTGTCGGGAAGCGTGTCGCCTATTTGTTGGCCGTTCGGTAAATAGACTCTGTCAATCTGATGTTCCACTTTGAACACGAGGAGGAGGATAGAGAATTCGTTGCCATTTTTAAAGGGCAAGTTCCAGATTCTGAATCGAAAGCAGTAATTTATAAGCAGGTCTTTCTCGAAGTTTCCATAACCATCATGGCTGTTAGAAACTCATGATTCTACACGCATAGACTGCATTCAGAGATGCGAGTTGTAGTCTGTGGCTTGATTTTCAGACCCACAGACAATTTATAAACCAGCATGCACTGATCAAATTTCTCATAATTCCTCTAATACATGGATCTAGAATTTAGGTCAAATTTAAGGCCAAGCACTGGGACCTGAGGTCATCCAGCGCTGAAACGTTGACAGTAAAAGCTTTGTAAGGTGTAACAGGAGGAAAACCTCGGAGTTGGCATTATGAATGAATTGTTAGGGGAGGGTGGAAAGTAAGATGGAAGAAAGAGAATATGAAAGGTAGTAGAGTAAATTTAACGAAATGGGTTGCAGCTATGGGCTGAAGGCAAGCTACAAAAAAATAAATAAATAAATCATACAGTACACTGTATGAGGTGCACTGATAGCACTAACCCTCTACCGGGACCTCTAAAACATGAAGTTTATAGTTTAAATGCCAATAATTCTATTGTTCTGTTTAGTTATTAAAGCTTTATTTTAAAATTGTCCTGGGTTTTGATTTTGTTTTTGTCACGCCCCCCAATAGGACTGAATCAAAGGCAATTCAGTGGCGTGGTTGGTTTGGTGTTTGCTTCTCACCCCGGTGGTCGCGGGTTCGATTCCCGGCCATTCCATTGAGGAGTGAGAGATGTGTATTTCTGGTGATAGAAATTAACTCTCGATGTGGTTCGGAAGTCACGTAAAGCTGTTGGTCCCATTGCTGAATAACCACTGGTTCCATGCAACGTAAAAACACCATACAAACAAACAAACAAAGGCAATTAATGTCTTTATTGTGTGACCTTCGGTTGATGTTCGGTTCCACAAAATATATTTTCTCAATCTCCCCGCCTAGGGTACTATTTCAGTCACTTTACAATTGATCTCAGGGGCAGAATTCCTCCCCCTTTAAGGCAACATATTATGCCACTAATTGTGAAGGTAGGATGTTGGATTTAGGTCAAGCAGGCCATTACTTGAAGGCAGCCTTTATGTGTTAAGGTACTAAAGGGTATAACAGGCCGAGTGTGTATCTTGGGTTTGTACTGGTGATCCAAGACTCGAGTAGCTTCTAAGTGACTTCAGTAACACTTTAACTTAATGGATTCCTGTGTACTTATCAGCTGCATTATTATGATTATATTTTGCTATGCTAACATTTTGGATGTGATACACTTTTAGATTAAGCTCTTAAAGTGAATGTTTAGTGTAGAGTAAGGTCTTACATTGAATGATTAGCGTAGAGTACAGGTTAGTTTAGGTTCAAAAATGAGAAATTGCTGTAAAAACTTTAGAAAATATTAAAAAGTGGTTTATACATTGGACCCTGTAATACATATATGGTGATTTGAGGTCCTACTGTATTATTGTCTTGCAATCAAATCCTCTGTCAGCACTGTCTTCCAAGCATTGCTTAGGAATCCAAACGTGTCAGTTGACTGACCCAAGTTCAGAGATCTATCCTTGGCTTTTCATTCACTTCAGAGCCTTTCAATCATCTACGGGCTGTCATTCACTTCAGAGCCTTTCAGTCATCTACGGGCTGTCATTCACTAATGAGCCTTTCAATCATCTACGGGCTGTCATTCAGCAAGAGCCTGTGCTACCATAAGGCCAGCTTAATCTATCCCAACCAACCACATAGAATCCAAGCTTTAATGGTGTCAAGATCCTAGCAAAAAATAGTCTTTTTGTAAGAAATAGAACAAAACAATATGGGAGAAAAATGCTTTATTTGATACATAAAATGTACATGAATCCAGAATTATTACTACAGGTCATAAAAAAAATAAGTTATGTAGCCATTCAAAATTCCTTGAAATCGAAATTGCGATGCCGGACTGAATACCAGAAAGTTTTCCTTGGCACTCTGTCTTCTTTGATGCCCATTTTATCCATGATGTCCATTTCAAAGGTGCGATGAGAGGGCTCGAAGGTAATTCTGAAAAAAAGTAATTCGGCCTTAAGACTTGATGTGGCTTAAAGACATGAATTACAAAATTAAATACATACAGTACATAACATGGTGGAATCATATCTTGTATAACTGCAGATTATAACAATTTCTATTCAGAACTAAACAGTTGTCAACTATGACTGCTACACTGATTCAGTATGAAAATAACACCTCCCAGTTTTGTGGAATACATATTGTATTTCGATGAAACATTTTAAGGAACCTTGTCTGTACTAAACAGCTGAACTTTTAAAACTTTTATATGCCAGTCACACAGATAAAGAACAATTACATGTTTTATGAATGTGACCATAGGGAGATCAAACCTTGAATATCTAGTCTCTTGGAAAGTCCAGAAAACAAAATCACACTTGAATTATGGATGCTTTTCAAACTTGTTTGTATCATTCAACTTTTAACACTTATTCTCGATAACTAGGTCAAATTTAATGGCACACAATTTACAATAAAAATCAATATTTGTCGACATCCTGTTGTCTCATGATTATTAAAAGGTGCCTGTTCTTGGGTAATGTAGCACTTCAGTGTCTTTTGTTGCTACAGAAAGATGATGGCATGGCTTTTAGTAAAACAAGTTTGTATTTGCTAAGGCATAAACACAATTATTGAAAAGATTCATTCATAATATAGTATTCCAATACTAACAAAAACAATCATTTAAAAGTAAATAAAAGGAATTCCTTACTGAGTTAACTCTTTTTCTTTAGTATCCTTGTCTTGCTCTGGATAAGATGACTTGGTTTTATAATCGGGAGTTTCTTCAGCTTGTTTGGGCATTGGGATTATCCTGCCAGTTCGTGCAGATACACGGACACGTTCTCCAGATTCGGTATAACGCCATTCAGCCTAATAGAAATGTAAGTTTTAATAAGGTATATGATTGCATAGTGTTTAAGTCAACTAAATTCAAAATCATAATCATCTGTTTCAGTCTGAAAAATTAAAAGACTACACATGAACAAGTTTACCCTTAGGACAGCGCTCCATTCTTCTTTTCAAAGACACTACTGAAATGAGGTCAGTAAACAAAACTAGCATACACTAATGAAAGAACAACACTGCATCCACACCTTACCTGAGTTGGCTGATTGTCTGATGGATCAAGCAGTGCCACCTGATTCGTCACAAGCAGAGGATTTTCTTTCTTCATCATCATGCCTGGGTAATTCCTATTGAGAAAGGAAAAACAACTTTAGTTACATGGACAATTCAATGTACATAAGTACTATGTTAAAAAGTAAATTCTGTATCCATACAAACTGAATACTGTACAATTCTGTATCCATACAAACTGAATACTGTACATGCTGAAAGACACAAACTCTCAGGCGACAATCAAGGGTCTAGGCTACAAATTACTTAACTACTTACTTGGACTTGCCCATCATTTCATATGTACAATTGAGGCCTTCAACCATCACCCAGTTTCTCTCTTGAACGATATAATTTACAAGGCCGTGCTTGCCCTTATCTGGTCCAGCAAGGATTTCCACACGGTCACCCTGAAAATAAAAAAAAAATTTAAATTTGGAAAACAGTCTAAAATATACTACAATACTGTACTACTGAGCACTTTAAAATTTTTCATACAATATGATATTGTTATGATACAATAAAGTTTTATACATACTTACCTGGCAGATATATACTTAGCTATTTGACTCCGTCGTCCGACAGAAATTCGAATTTCGCGCACACGCTACCGGTAGGTCAGGTGATCTACTTACCTGCCGTTGGGTGGCAGGACTAGGAACCATTCCCATGTTCTATCATATTTTTTCTATACCGCCTGTCTCCTGAGGGGAAGTAGGGTGGGTATAAATCGTATATATCTGCCAGGTAAGTATGTATAAAACTTTATTGTATCATAACAATATCATTTTTATACATTCAACTTACCTGTCAGATATATACTTAGCTGATTCACACCATTGGAGGTGGGACAGAGACAGCTAAATAAAGATTCAAACAGGAATCACAACAATCGTTGTAGGTAATAAATAAATAAAACCTTGGTTCCTACCTGTTTAGACTGAAGACTTCATGAATACAATCCAGGAGTCTAGTCAGTCTCAAGAGCCTCAGCGAGATATTGATCTATGGGTAAGAGTTCTTGTAGGTCTGCCAAAGGGGTCTTATCTGCTTACTCGGCAGATCCTGGAAGGACTATGTCAATGTGCTTATCCACTTACTTGACAAGAACCTTATACAAGGAGCACAACACCGATCCCGATCACCTTAACCTAACCATGTTAGTTCTAAGATTGCAAGAGTTATCCCCTAACTCCTTGCAAACAACCACAAACTCGAATCACAAACATTCGTACACTTAAAAGTACAAAAATAAAAATAAAAATAAAAATAAAAATAAAAATAAAAATTTTTGTACAATCTAGCCAGTAAGACGTCTCTTGATTCCCTACTGACCCAAGCATTCTAGTCAGCAGAAAAACAACAACCCGTCTCACAAGGTAGATCTATGTACCATTAAAAATTAAAATATCAAATACAAAATTTTCTAAGGATCGTTATGTGTTCCCAGCCCCAGCACTGTATCCGCTGATACAAAAGGACCCAGAGAGAAACACTTTTCATATGTCACTTTAACGTCCTTAAGGTAGTGCGATGCGGAAACTGAATTACACCTCCAGTAAGTCGCATCCACAATGTCTTTTAAAGACATGTTCTTCTGAAAAGCTAATGAAGTGGCCACAGCTCTAACCTCATGAGCCTTCACTCGGAGAGTCCTGAAAGATTCCTCAGTGCAGTTACTATGAGCATCAGTAATAATGCTCCTAACAAAAAATGCTAACGCATTTTTTGACATGGGTCTACTAGGATCCCGAACTGCACACCACAGGCTTTGATTACATCCCCTGAGTTCGTTCTTCTTCTTTAGATAAAACTTCAGGGCTCTAACCGGACATAATGATCTTTCGAATTCCTCTCCTGCGAGATTTGAAAGTCCTTTAACTTCAAAACTCGGGTTTGGCCAGGGTTTTGAAGGGTTCTCGTTCTTGGCCAGAAACATAGTCTGGAAAGAACAAATTGCCGCATCACTCTTAAATCCTACTCGAGAATCTAGAGCGTGTATTTCACTAATTCTTTTCGCAGTTGCTAAGGACAACAAGAAAATACATTTTCTCGTTAGATCTCTAAACGACGCGTTGTGAGGAGGCTCAAATCTTTTTGATGACAGAAATTTAAGAACCACATCCAAGTTCCAGTTCGGAGTACGAGGAGAAATGGTTTTTGAGGTTTCAAAAGATCTAATAAGGTCGTGGAGATCTTTATCTTCTGCTATCTTCAAACCTCTGTTTCGAAAAACAGCAGAGAGCATACTCCGATAACCTTTAATGGTTGAAACTGATAAATTAGATTCCTCCCTAAGAAAAATCAAGAAATCAGCAATGTTGGTCACAGAGGTATCGGAGGAGGACAGTTTATTCTTCTTACACCATCTTCTGAAAACATCCCATTTGGATTGGTAGACCCGAATAGTTGAGGATCTTCTGGCCCTAGCAATTGCTTTTGAAGCTTTGCTTGAAAAGCCTCTCGCTCTGACAAGTCTTTCGATAGTCGAAAGGCAGTCAGAGCGAGAGCGGGGAGGTTTTGATGGTACCTCTCGAAATGGGGTTGTTTGAGAAGATCTCTCCTGTGTGGAAGAGATCTTGGGAAGTCACCGTCCATTCCTGTACCTCTGTGAACCAATCTTGAGATGGCCAAAAGGGGACGACGAGTGTTAGTCTCATCCCTTTTGACGTCACAAACTTTTTTAAAACCACTCCTAACATTTTGAAGGGGGGGAAAGGCGTAGGCATCTAGGCCTGCCCAGTCCAGCAGCATGGCATCCACCGCTATAGCTCTCGGGTCTTCCACTAAGGAGCAAAAGTTCTCTATCCTTCTGGATAGGAAGGTGGCAAATAGGTCTATTTGAGGACTGCCCCACAGGGACCACAGAGCTTGACAAACCTGAATGTGAAGGGTCCACTCTGTGGGGAGAACGTGTTAACCTGCTTAGCCTGTCTGCTCTGACATTTTTCTCTCCTTTCACGAATCTTGTGAGGAGAGTCACATTCTTGTCTTTTGTCCAATATAACAGCTCTTTTGTTATCTGGAACAGAGAAAAAGAGTGAGTTCCCCCTTGTTTCTTGATATAGGCCAACGCTGTGGTGTTGTCCGCGTTGACCTGTACCACTTGACCTAAAACTTCTGTCTCGAAGGCTTTTAGGGCTAGGAGAACAGCATAAAGTTCTTTGGAGTTTATATGCCAGTCTGTTGATCCTTTCCTCCATCCTTGGCCTGATACTTCTTTTGTCCCTAGAGTCGCTCCCCCATCCCCTTCTCTGAAGCGTCTGAGAACAAGATTAGGTTTGGGTTCCGAACCTCTAGAGACAAGCCCTCGTTCTTTTCCAAGGGTATTAGCCACCACTTTAGATGATTCTTCACTTCCAGAGGAATTCCGAAAGTGTCTGAAAGTTGCCCGTTCTTCCAACTCCAAATTCTTCTTAAGAAGAACTGAAGGTGGAGTCTTCCTAGAGAAATGAACTGTTCTAGTGAGGAAAGGGTTCCCAGAAGGCTTAACCATTCCCTCACTGAACTCCGTTCTTTCTCTAGGAAGCTCGAGACTTTCTGTAAGCCCCGAGGAATTCTTTCCTGGGAAGGAAAAGCCCGAAAACCCGAGAATCCATCCGAATCCCCAAATAAAACTAAGTTCTGGCTGGGGATCATCTGAGATTTCTCGAGGTTCACGAGTAATCCTAACGTCCTTGTCAGGTTCAAAGTAGTCTGTAGGTCCTCCAAACATAGTTTCTCCGACTTGGCCCGGATTAGCCAATCATCGAGATACATCGAGATGTTGATCCCTTCTAAATGAAGCCATTGGTCCACGTTCCTCATAAGATACGTAAATACCTGAGGAGCGGTTTGATAGGCCGAAGCACAAGGCCCTGAACTGGAAGATTTGTCCTTGTACAACAAATCTGAGGTATTTTCTTGACGATGGGTTGAATCGGAACGTGAAAGTAAGCATCCTGAAGGTCCAGGGAGACCATCCAATCTCCCTGACGTACCGGTTCAGGATGCTTACATCCAGAACGGGTCTCCATCCCCTCGAAGCCTTTGGAACTAAGAAAAGGCGGTTGTAAAACCCCGGGGAGAATGGATCCTGCACTAACTCTATTGCATTCTTGTCCCTCATCGACACCACCGTCTGCAGGAGAGTCTCTCTCAGTCCAGGGTCCTTGTAACTCGTCGGACAAAATCCTTCGGAGATGTGCTAAAGGAGGTCTGTCTACGAAGGGAATGATGTAACCCTTCTGTAGGACAGACAGAGTCCAGGGATCTGCTTCTCTTGAGGACCAGGCCTCCACAAAGTTTTGAAGTCTGGCCCCTACCTGTGCTTGGAGGACATGGCTGCTACTTGCTCTTTTTAAAAGAGCGGAAGGAAGACCTCCCTCGCTTGTCGAAGGGCCTTCTCTTCGAAGATGGTCGAGTCGAGGGCACTCCACGAAAGGGCACCACTGGAGTACGAGACACCTTCTTCTGAACAGGAACTGCAGGTCTAATCTTCTTCGTGGATTGCACTAGAAGATCCTGCGTTGCCTTTTCCAAAAGGGATCTCGAAATATCCTTTACTAAAGGTGAAGGAAACAGATGTTCTGACAGAGGTGCGAAAAGTAGGGCGGACCTCTGAGAAGGAGAAACTCCTTTCGTCAGAAAGGAACTGTAAAGAGATCTTTCTTTACTACTCCCGATCCGAACAGGGCAGCTAACTCACCAGAACCAGCTTGCACAGCCTTATCCATACAAGATAGGACACTGTGCAAGGTTTCCAGATCAAGAAAATCTGGCTCACTCGTCTTTTAGCCAGCACCCCAAGGGACCAATCCAAGAAGTTAAAAACACTTCTAATACGTGGAATATTCCCTTAAGGTGCTGATCTAATTCAGACATACTCCAAGACGCCTTTGCAGAATTTAGAGACTGTATTCTCACTGACTACCACTAAGCTAGAGAAATCTGAATCTGCAGACGAGGGGAGCATCAAGCCCATAGCTTCTTCCATTTATACCATATACCTCTCTTCCCTGTCAGCTTGGAGGGAGGAGAGCAATAAACAGTTCTAAGAGTTTCCTTCTTCGACAAAAGCCAGGAATCCAAAGACTGGAGGGCTTTTCTCATTGAAATCGCAGGCTTCATCTTTAAAGAAAGCCGAGGATTTCGGGGTTTTCGTGCTCGAAAACAGCGATCTCGGTGAAGGAGGAGCAGCAGGACTAAGAGAGTCCCCAAATTCCTTGAGAAGTAACGAGGCTAGGACTTTGTAATTAGAAAGTCCCTCGTTGGTAGAAACTTCTTCTTCAGAAACCTCTTCAAGGCCAAGGTTAGACGGGATTGCTCTTTCCTGATCGATTCTCTATCAAGAGAAGTAGGTTCTCTAGGAGAAATGCTTCTAGTAGGGGAAGGACTAAGTACGTCAACGTCCTTACAACTAGTAGACGCTTCGCACCTGACTGGATCATGCCTAGTCGGCGCCTCGCGCTTGGTAGGCTGCTCGCGCCTGGCTGGCGCTTCATTCCTTGGAGGCGTCACGCGTCTCGCGCCTGTCAGGATCCTTGTGCCTGGATGACGCTTAGCGCAAAACTGGCGTCACTCGCCTTGCTAACGTCTCGCGCCCAGCAGAATCCTCGCGCCCTGCCTGGCGCCTCGCTCCTGGGAGGCGTCAGCGTCTGGCTGGCGTCTAGCGCCTGACAGGATCCTCGAGCCTGCTTGGCGCTCGCGTCTGGCTGACGTCTCGCGCTTGGAAGGCTCGATGCGCCTGACTGGCGACTCGCGCCTCTTAAACTCTTCGCGCCTGGCTAGCACTTCGCGTCTGGCTGGAGCTTCACGCTTGGCTGGCGCTTCGTGCTTAGAAAGCTCGACGCTCTTGTCTGCCGTCTCGCGCCTAGAAGGCTCTTCGCGTTTGGTTGGCGCCTCGCGCCTGGCTGGCGCCTTGTGCCTGACAGGAGAAAGGATCTTGCTCGGTCTATGAAAGGCTGACGAATCTGATTCCAAGTCCGAAGATGACAAATCTTGATGGCGAGTCTGACCCCTCGACAGCCTAGACTTCTTTATAGGCAGGAAAGCGTCTTTCCTTCTAGGAGGGTCTCTTGACAGAACTCCCACAAGAGAAGTGATGGAATCCTGCATGGTACGAAGGATTCTATTCGTTTCTACATTCTTGTCCACCATAGGACTAGAAGAACGGTCTTTTACCGATTCCCACAAGTCTGTGGGGGAAGGAAGCACATTCTTTGCCTTCTTAATTACCGTAGGATCCTCCTCTTGAAAACGTTCAGGACTTGATGTAATCCTGGGTTCATTCCAACATCTTTTCGGGGCGGGCGAGAAAGATCCGCAGATCTCCAACCTCTTTTAGGAGAAGAATTCTCCGAAGAGGAGAAACACTCTCGAAGAACGCTTTTTCTGTAGCGTTTCTCTGCATTCTGTGGCGAACAGAAAAAGCCGAAGGGACGTCTGACTGTTGGGGATCCTCCACAAACCTCCTTAAGGCTTTTGACATTCCTTCTCCTCTGGGCTTGGGAGCTTGAAAGAGGTCTAGGCCTGGGGAGCGTTGTGGAGACAATCAGACACTTATATATCACTATCCACAGCACTTAATTCACACTGCTTACCTTCAATGGCTGCCATTTTGGTTTCCATTTTCCGAAGAAGGGCGGCTTTTAGATTAGCAATCTCTGATGCCGAATCCGTAGGTTCTAATAAAGGAGCAGATACTACATTAGATGGGGCAGTAAAAGGAGAAGAGGGTATAACATTACTGATAACCCCGCTAGATACAGAACTAGGCAAAGGTTTGGAAGAAGACCTCCTCACCCTGTCTCTTTCCAACTTCTTCAAATATGAAGTTAGAGATTTCCATTCTTCCGCACTCAAATCCTTGCATTCATCACAAGTATTATCAAAGAACATTCATACATCCTGCATTTCTTACAAATAGTATGAGGATCAACGATGCCTTTGGCATCCTAACTTTACACCCCACATTCACACACATCACCACACTTCCAGAGAATCAGACATCATGTTGAACAATCCATATCAAATCCAATAAACGGTCCACAATCGCGTATGCCAGTACAATCAATGCAAATACGTCACCGAGAAGTCCAAACGAAGATCAATTGCGATGCAAAATACGAATCCAGCCAGAGATACCCACAACGATGTTGACCAGTATGGGCGACAGAAAAAATATGATAGAACATGGGAATGGTTCCTAGTCCTGCCACCATCAAGGAGGCAAGGTAAGTAATCACCTGACCTACCGGTAGCGTGTGCGCGAAAATTCGAATTTCTGTCGGACGACGGAGTCAAATAGCTAAGTATATATCTGACAGGTAAGTGAATGTATAAAAATATTTTTGTTGGGCAGTAACCAAAATCTAATTTTTGCCATGAATATAAATCTATTTCAATTTAATTTTCAATATGTACTTAGGTGCCACTGCACCACACTAGTTACATTGTCATTTAATAAAAGTCTTCAAGTATGCATTTAGATTTCTTTATATTCTCTGAACCACCTTGTGGTAGACATGGATATGAAATTTGTAAGCTGCATGGTCATGATGTAATCATAATGATCTTAAAATCTTAAAACATTACAGCAATGCTTTAACAAAGCGATGAAAACCAATTCTAAACTTACTTAAAAAATGTCCATTCTGCTATAGGCTCAATAAATATTTTTTTCTTGTGTCTCCCTGGCATATTCTGTTGCCTGAACTCTTGGGTCCATGGCCTATCTACTGAGAAGGTGAACTTCTTCTTTCTTAATGAAACAGGTCGGTACTGAACACCTTTAGGTGGGTTCCACTCAACCTGTAAAACAAGTAACTTTAATTAGAGAGGGCAAAGACTTACTTTGGGGATGTAAGGCCTGGACTATATACAGAAGAAACAAGGGCACTGACAAGGTAAATGCAAGAAATTTTGAAAATACGTGACTATAGCATATGAATATACCTTCTTAGGAATGAAAAATTAACAGAGGGATATGGTGTCTAAACTGGAGTAAAAAATTAAGGTAATATTTTACTTTACCCATTGTTCAATATTGGAATTTTTATGCTGTGATTGTAAGCCTCCTTAACATGACTGGTTTGAAAGCCTGCTCAAATCTATTATAAATTTACTGAGATGTTTTTATTGTCTTTGGTTTATGAATCCACCCTGATGGGGCTGGTACTGAACATGGTGCTCATGGGAGTGGTGTTGGTATTATAAAATATAGTAGAAAAGAAACGGATGTCAGAAATGTTTAAATCATGCATTAAAATGTTATAATAGTTTAAAGTAAATAGAAAAAATATGTGTATATACAATACCTGTAGGAAGGGACACGAAATGACTGAAAAAAATGATTGATGACAATTTATGTCTACACTTTTAGTGCTTTAGCAAATTTACTTAAGCACACAGTGAATATTAAACAATGCAAATGATAAAACAACCTTAATGAAGCATTAATATATGGTGAATTACACAGCATAAGATCATATCTGAGATGGGATGACTGCACATCTACAATGGTGTCAAAAGAGGACTGTAATATTTTTAAATGACGAATGAAGCTTTTGAATTCTGAGACTGAGTCATACTAATCCTTTCCAAGAGACAGTCATAAGCTAATTATTGATATTTGGACTGAAAACAGCAAATACCTATGCAGAAAATATATGTGGAGCTGATGCAGAGTAGGGAGACCGGTAGTGTGAGGAATCCGACCTTGAAAAATGGGTCAAACCTAACTTATCATAAAGCGTTGAGCCATGGCCTAAAGAGACTTTTTTTCACTTAGGGAAACAACCGACTGGACTAGCTGATCCAGTTTTCACGGCATGTGGATCCACCTCCGAAAAAGTACTTTAACACGTCCTGACACCAGAGCTGGGCACCAGTCACAAGTCATTGGTGGTGAGAGCAACAGCTCAAGACCTCTACTATCCTTTCGAAGTAAGTATTTTCTCCAAAGTTAGAAATTAAGGTCATATTTTAAGATTAAACAGAGGTTAATGAAAGTCTAGTCATGCGCAGTGCAAACATACCTCCAGGACGCTTTCAAAATTTTTACTTTTAACACTAACAATTTAGAAGATTGACGCCATTTCGATTTTTGCGGAGTCGCATGTGTCAATAAACTTTCCATTCTATGTGCTAAATCTGTACACCACTTGTACCCATAGATGCTAGGACACTTTCTTCACAACAATCATCAACAATGACACCAACCGCGGCTTATCCAAGGAAACTACGATGGATGTTTTGGTAGAAGAAGAAGAACAAGAAGCGTGCACTAGATAATTATTTAAATAAACAGTTAAAAGGCAGTATAAGGTCATGAATTGTATAATTTTTTTACATATTCATGATTATTAATTTGAAAATATTCATTGTTGAAAGAGTAAATAGATTCCTGACTCAAATATCAACAGTTTTGCTGTGAACAGTACCTACGGCGTTGTTCGCGCTCTTCTATTGTTTATCAGTGTTGCCAATTGGTATGTGTTTACCCTCCAAACTGGGTATAAGACTTACACAAAACTGGGGAAATAAGTGAAATTAGCATATCTATTTGTAGTATAAATAGTACATATTAGAGCAATTTTATCATTATTGCATTACTATGACAACTAGAATTCATGGAAACAGTTTGTAAATTCATCGGCGTATGTGTGAAGTTCCACTAAATTGGCAACGATGAGATTTTGCCGTTGTCTACTCGTATCTACTTTAGAAATATCTGTAATTTTTCGGGGTTAATTTGGTTGCAAAAAAGGGATAATAGACAACCGTGTAGTCATCTGCTGCCCGCAAAAACTTAGGTTTTGTGGAGTGAGTGCATAGTTCAAGTGCAATTTGGAGTGAATTAAGACCAAAACACGTTTAATTACAATCAAATAAGCACTGTGGAGTTTCATTTGTGATGGCAGTGAGATAAAACCACAGTTTACAAGGTAAAACTGAATTTCAGTTCAAACCATGACCCAGGGAATAAGAAGTTTCATACTTTCACTAATATAGGCAACAAAATGTTGTTTTATTGTGCTGATTACAACTGCCATCTTGAGTAAGATCAATAAACGGTACATATATACGCTAACATTGTTTAAATGAGTGCTGGGAAAGATGTTCGATCCTTTGCGGTTACGAACGGCACCTCAGTCGGTGGACGCCATATTGGATTTAAACACTGCTGTGAAAACATATTTTACGAAGACCTCACATGCCTATTTTAGTTGGTATGGCACTTTCATATATCACATTATGTTGACGAAACTTCAATCTTTAGAACGGTATGCTTAAAGATGTAATTGTATTCTTGTTTCACTAATTAAATATCGAGTGAATAAAGCTGAGCCATGCGATGATGATGGATCCAGTGCAGTGTTTCCCCCTAATTGACTTAGCCCATGGCACTGTACCCTGATGTGGCTGGATGAGGCTTTCCCCCCCCCCTCCATCCCCTGGCCCAAGTAATGCTGAATGTCAGAAACAGATTGGCAACTAAATTTCCGTTTGGAACCAAACCAAAAACACCTAACCTAACCTTTCCTACAGCATCATGCTCTGACTTAACTAGAACTTACCTTCCTAACCTCACATAGCTAGGCACTGTGCCCTGACCTGGTCAGAGGGACGTCGTTCTCCCTGGACCCCGCAAGTACCTTAGGCTACCCCTTTGTACTAAGTATAAATTTCATTAACAAAAAAAATTGTAGCTAAAAAAGTGAAGAAAACAGCCTACGACAGTGGGGGCTACGCTTGGCTGCAGGAGGCCTATTTACCTCTTGCATAGCCCTTTTGATGTAAGATTCAGGAAGATTGGACGTCTTTTCGTCATATCTGCGACGCAGCGGGCCAAACTTGTCACTCGAGGCATTTTCAGAATTATTTAACCGTAAAGACGTCACCGGAAAGAAGTAGAAGGAGCTGTACTAGTAGTAGTAATAGATGGGTAGCGTCTTTGTAATGCCTCCTCGCCATTTCGTATTTACTTGTGATTGAGCTTGTTTGAGGTTAATTTCTCTACGACAACCACATTCTCTCGATGAAATCTTTTCCTGCCATCCATTTCTTCACTTATGTATTCTGTGATGAAACTTCTTTCCTTGTTATTTATTTCGTCATGAAACACATTCTTTTGATGAACTAACTGTTTCTCTGTGGTAACATTGTTCTTTTGACTAATTATTTTCCGTCATGTATTTCCTCATTAACATATTCTTTTGATGAAATTTTCATATTATGTATTTCGTCATGAACATATTCTTTTGATGAACTCCTTCCTGTTTCTCTGTGGTAACATTGTTCTTTTGACTAATTATTTCCTGTCATGTATTTCCTCATTAACATATTCTTTGATGAGCTCTTCCCTGTTCATTGCTTCCCCATTCACTAATATTTTTCGACTAACTAGAGAAAGGAGCTGCAAAAATAAAATATTGGCCATAATTCGTCTTCATCCACTTCCTTAGCAATGGCTTCTTTTAAGCACTCAAACATGCTCTTAGTATCATATGTTAGGCTTTAATGCTTTAAATTTCTATTTAATTCTTTACATTGTAATCATTCACTGCTCTTCACCCATCAATAGTTTCCTGTTATTTCTTCTCTAATGCTCAACTTATATTTCCTATTGATATTCATGAACTTTTTGCCCGAATTGTTTATGACTGATTTAAGTTGTTTTCCTAATTAGATTTAGTTCAGACGATTTTCATGTAGTACTCTTTAATTTGCATAATCCAAGAATACATGTATGAATATATGTTTGTATTTAGTTTTTTATATACTTATCTTTGAGACCGACTGAACGGAGATGTTTGTAACGCATTTTTAATGACAATGGAAAAATATTACGTTATTATCCTCTAAATGTAATTGTAATAAAATCTATGATAAAATTTAATTTGTCATTGTTGTACATTGATTACAATTATTGTTATTATAAACAGACATAGGTAATCAGTATTTTGTTTTGAAAATAAAAGTGAAACGCGTCCATATAAACAATAGGCAATGGGTGAAACTGACTGTCATCCGAGTACACGAACAAGGTCCATATCTTTCGCCGAATATTTACAGGTATTTTCGTATTCTACAAGTGTTTATATTAATATTAGAATGAATTAAGTATATAAGGTAAGTTTCAGCCGAATTAATTAACAAATAAGGCTGTAAGTATTAAATTGGGAACTTATCTTTACGTAGCTACCTAGCTACTACCTAGGTATATACTACCTACCTAGTAGGTACCTAAGGTATGGTTGTATATATTTTTGCGAATAAAGTAATATAAAAATTAAAACAATTTTTATATCTAGGATAATTGTCCTAAGAGTAAGCATCATGTCTGAAAGAATTTAACTTTTAGATAACCTAACATAGCATTGTTGTACCTTACTAGGCTAAGTAGCCTAACCTTGTTGCACTAACCCAACCATATCGTAGCCTACCTGACCTAAACTCCACTTTTTTACCAAAAGCTCCCCTCCCCCCCTTACAATACTGCGCATTTGTCTAAATATTCTTGGCAAGCTCGTTTGAGGTAGCTATTGTTTTGCTGTGCACGCTAGCCTCAGGGTTAAGATCAACTGGGTATTTAGGAAAAGTTACGTTCCAGCAAAAAAATTGTTGGATAGTAAATTGGTGTAATATGATGAGGCAAGTAACTTTTCAGGTAGATTTCACTGTGCTGTACAACTTTAAATCTATGTAATTTGTCATTTGGAGTCGTATTTTAGGATCTGTAACTGCTTACCGCGGATATACAAACTACCCGCTATAACTTCTGAGGTAAATTCTTGGTAAGCAACCAAAATACTATGAAAAAGTAAATTTCCAAGGTAATACCCTATGAAGAGCTGTTAGGTATGTAGTTCCTACGAAGTAAGTTAAATTAAATGCTGATGTCTATTTTAATAAGATAGGTAAAAAACCGCATGGTACAGGGGTGGACCATGTACGATCAACATGTACAACCCCAAAAGAAGTACATTATAACGCGTCCTGACATCGGAGATGGGCATCAGTCGCGACTTGTTGTGGTGAGACGAAACGGAGCTAAAGACCTCTACTCCGGTGTCAGGACGCATTATAATGTATTTTTCTTGGGGTTGTACACATTGATCGTACATGGTCCACCCCTGTACCATGCGGTTTTTTTACCCTATGTCCTAGAAAAGTCATCAAATTCAGGACAAATGACTAACCATTGCTTGCTGTTACAAGGATATGAGCTTAACTTGACAAACAGACAAAATTCAACACATGGAGGCGAAATTGTTCGAATGAAAATGACATAATTTTTGTGACCACTGCATGCTGCAAATAGAACTTAACATACAGCCAAGATAAATGACAATAATTCTTTGAAGAGGAAACTTGAAGGAATTAGGCTACTCGGCCTTATCTGTGGTGAACCAAATGGCATTATCTATCTTCGGGGTCAGGCTCACCTTCCATTCAACCACTACTAACAGATGATGGTCATAGGGAAAAGGCTGAGCATTTTAATCGAGCTTTTGAAGCTATGCAATCAGCTTAGGATGTCCCTCTTGCTGATAGTACTTGTCATTCTAACCTATTCTTACAAAATATGGCATTTTCGCTCCAGCGATGTTAAGAAGCTTCTGGACAATCTTGATGGCTGGGGTGAAGATCCTGATGGTTTCTTCCCATTGTTTTTTAAAAAAAAGTTTCTAGTATGTTGTGCATCTGGAACTTTAAAAGCAAGAGAAGATGCAATGCATTGGAACCATACTGCTATTCTCCTTGCATTATAATACATTTGTATCAATTTGTTAGTTTATTTTTTCTTTTTAATAAGTTGAGATATCCTTATTCTGTATTTCCCTTTACTTTCTCTTACTTCTAAATGAGCATCATATTCTTTGGAAACTTGAATTTCAAGTCAGTAGTCCCTGTGGGCTTGTTCCATGTGAATAGTGTTCATCTTCTGAGTAATAATAGTAATAATAATATTACAGGCTATGTAGTCTAACCTAACTTAAAGGGCTACATTCTTATTGTACCCTAATTTATTATACTTATTCTAACTACAATACTCGATGGGTTGTTCAGGCCCATTTGTTATGTGTGCAAACTCATTGGTTGATCAACTGTTATTTTTATTTTTTTGTTTTTCATTTTATCTTTATTTCATAGGCTAATTTTTGGGATTGATTTAGGATTTTATTACTGTGTATATGCACCATTAAGAAACACAGAATACTGATACTTTCTAATAATGAGAAATTTTGCTCTTTGAGCCATATATAGTAGATAGGGAAGTTATTTACAGGTATTGGTGAAGCCTTAACATCAGAGGTATTGTTATTTATAGTAAGAGTCCTGTACTTACTTATTAATTTATTTTTCCAACTTCTTATTTCAGGTCAGCGAGATGGGGATGCAAATACTTCATAAAATGATTTGCACACTACTATTCATTGAGGCCAAAGCAAGTTCCACGTTGAAAGATGACCAAATCGGGTATCCGATGGTAGTGATTTGAATCGTAATTACCATTGTTCGTCAAGAGAAAAATACCATGTCATGTCATCTGTCAAATGGATGAAGAATCATGGAGGGTACTGACATCAAGACAATGTAATGACCTGGAGAAAAATGGCTTTATTTATAAGTAGGAATAAAAGACTGAGGGGTTTAAAAGGTATGTGGTATTGTGATTTATGTAGCTGATGTGTGGTTGTCTTGTTCGTGTAAAAATATATTGAATTATTTGATTTCCTGGATAACAAATCATTATCAATAACAGTTTTATGTCAGCATTTTTATTTATACAGTTAGAAATGAATCTTCTTCATTCTCATGTGTCCTGTGCACTCTGTCTGAACTCCCATGAGGTCAAGATCTTTATAGGTATATCTACTTTTCATGACTTTCCTATACCTTCTGAAAGGTCTACCTGCTAATTCCATATTGACTGTTTTGTAGACCAACTGTTTCTCATCAGCCACTTGTTTCCCGTTGGACGAGTGGACTTCGTGCTCGGCTACCAATCTGGTGGTCTGAAGTTCGATTCTCGGCTCGGCCAATGCGGAACCAGAGGAATTTATTTCTGGTGATAAAAATTAATTTCTCGACGTAATGTGGTTCGGATCCCACAATAAGCTGTAGGTCCCGTTGCTAGGTAACCAATTGGTTCCTAGCCACGTAAAAATATCTAATCCTTCGGGCCAGCCCCAGGAGAGCTGTTAATCAGCTCAGTGGTCTGGTAAAACTAAGATATACTTAACTCATCAGCCACTTGATACAAATGTTCATAGCCCCACTTTTTCAGAAACCTCTCCATTTTCTTTGTCATTGCCTATGTCTCTGTTACATGGAGCTGCAAGTACAAGACTTATATACTGAATTTTATTGCCTTTACATAATGTTCTTGACATATACTAATAATGAATAGGTCATTTATGTCTACTTCTCTTGCCTGTTTCTCATGTGTAAAAGTAAAGACCATTCAGTATTAGGAATACCAGGCAACTTTGCAACTGCTAATGCCTTGTCACTACATTAAATATTTCACTTGATTATATTGTCATTTACCTATGTTAGTTTTCTCAGCCATTCATTGTAATTATATCACAATAAGAATTTCCATTTTTTTTTTCAGGTAAAGGCCTTAAAGTAATGAGATTGATCATAGAGACTGCCGGCAAATATATTCCATCAAGAGAAGCCAAGCTCAGTCAGTGAGAGACTCCGAGCAAAAGACAACTTCTTGATTTACTATTATCCTTGATAGAGAGGTATTGGTGATTGATCTTGGGGTGCCATACAAATTAAGAATCTTAGTTTTATGTATGCTTATGGTTAGGTTAAGGGCAAATTGAATAATCATGTGAACCAGTGTTTAGTAATGAATGAATGTCCCTTAGAAGGAAATCCCTGTCTCACCTGTCAAGTGCAAAGTTTGAGTGTTGTATATACTGCTGTTAGTGTCCAGAGTTATAAGGCAACTGTATGGTAGAAGGCATGCATGTGTAAACATTCACATTTTGATATTCATTTCAGTTTCAACACTTCATTATGCGTCTGGGGGAATCTGGGTTTGTATGGATGAAATTGGCTTTGTATTTTAAAAAAAGATGCTTTGGCGAGACTTATGATGAATAGGAATTTAGACTCCTTAACCATATGAAATTACTCATAAATAGTATGGTATTATTATTAAAGAATGTCAGAATATTTGGCTTTATGAATTTAAGTAATAGTTAGTAGAATTTTCAAGGTGTGTTTTTGTACTATCAGTCATATTTAAACTTTTTGTAATAACAATGCTAAGAATCATCTTTTCTTTACAGGTTGATGACTTTGTTGTACTTTGAAGGCTAATGTTATGAATTCTGGATCTTCCAATGTCCAAGCTTGCACAAAAAGAAGAGGAACAGATTATATAAAACCAAAAACATATATTATCATCAATGTATTTTGATTATTTTGATTAGGTAATGTAACCACACCACCGAGTTAAAATCACTATTAAGGAATTCAAGACTATTGTTTTTTAAGAGGTACAGATGCCAGGAGTTTTAAGTTTTTTCATTGTGGTACTAGTGGAAAATGGAATTGTTTTGATCTTGCATTACTTTGTTAAAGTATGAACTTGACCCAATCACATTAGAACACATTCAAGATTTTATTTTTGTGGAAAGCCTCCAACTGGGTGGGGTTGGGAGCCTTTTCTTTTGAGGCCAAGGAACCTAATTTTTAACCCAACTTATCCTGCTTCTTTTGGAAATTTTGCCTCTTGCATGACTCCTCTTAATGTATGTTTTGTACCACTTTTTGGATCTGAAGTACCCATTGCATCCGTCTCATATTCCAGGTTTCGTTTTCTGCCATCTCTTGAGTAATCCTGTTTTCTAGGATTAGAACTTTATATGATGTAGGAAAGTACTGTTCAGATTCTGTATAGTAATTCCAATTACTTGTGAATTAGTTATTCATTTAATCCCATGAGTGATTGTGTATCTTTTCAATAGAAGGAAGAATACTTTAGATTCTGTAGGAATCTAAGGTTCATCTGTTGTTAGTTATCGATGAGGTCATTTGGTATGCAAATCTAGGTTCAATTGTTGTTAGTTATCAATGAGGTTCCACTGAGCATATTTATTTTTTTATGCATTTTATTGTATACAATTTGCATTAATTTCAGCTTCCTGCTAGTTACTGATGCAGTTCCATTGGTATGGTTTTTCTGATGTAGTACTTCATTGTATAGTTTGTATAATTTCAACTTCATGGCAGTTTAAGTTTGTTGTATATCATTGTTAACTAGCTGCATACATTTTACTTTTAATCTTCATTGCTTAAGGGAAAATCTAAGTAAGATTTTTGTAAAATTACTAATTTATTTCAAGTTTCTCAGTTACAGAATGAATCCTACAAGAGTTACAAGTTCAAGAAATTAGATTGTCTTTTTTCTTCCGGTTTTATTTCAATTTCAAGTAATTCTTACTAAGACTTACTTTTTGAAGCTTGTCATTAGATTCCAGTCAAAATGTTCTATTAGGCAAATGATCACATTTTAGTATCAAAGCAGTTGCTGACAATATTTTTTGCCTCTCAGTTCCTCCTTTTAAATGAAGACAAATTTGTGTCAAAATCTTGTGTTCAGCTTGTTAATGATCTTGTTAGGTAATACTACACTACAGGAGTGGCGAAACCTTTTACGTCAATTGAAAGTATTTTTATTTTTTTATTTTTTGGTGTGTGTGTTGGTGGATATAATCTCTAAAGGTTCATCCACATGGTCGAACAATGTCCGATGGACAAACATTGTTACCAATTAACAATTGTCTGCCGGTCTTTGCCTTGTGAGTGGAGTAAAACAGTGGTTTACAAACCTCATCTGGTACCACTGTTTGTTGCCAGATCTACTTCCATCGTTTCAACGCTTAGGACGTCATCCTACTTTGCCTATGATATGTTTGTCCGTCAGACATTTTCGACCGTGTGGACGCACCTTAATACTTCTGGCTGTACTGATGAGTCAAGCCCAGAGTTCAAAATTGCATCTGGTACTGACCCTTGTAACGTTACCTTGATGAATTTCTGCTCGGCAATGACTGTCAACAACCAAAAATGTCAGGAGCAATGACCCAGAATATAGTTCTCCAAGATTGTTATGGGACTTTTTAAAGACATCCATTTCAGTGAATGTTAACCAACTGGATGATTGTCCCAATGGGCAGAAAGCTTCTAGTAACGAGTCGTCACATACCACCATTTCCTATTCAGATGGAGACACACTACACATGTTAAGGGAAATTTGTTAGAACTGGTAACTTTTCTATGTTCTCTGGTAAGCAGGGCAGTAAGGGAAGGCTCCTCAGTGCACCCCCTAAAGTTTCCTGTTTTGCTTATGGACAATAGAAGAATCTTGTAGTCATTTTTTATTGGTCTTTGAGTACACATGCCATTTCATACAATGCTCTGCATAATGATGCAGTATCCTGTAATTATACCTTAAAATGTTTGCACACACAAAGCTCTATTTACAAAAAGTATTCTTGCACCTTCAAAAGCATGTTTGAAGCTCAATGTTTACATACAGAAAGGTTCAGTGGGTGTTTCTTATGCAGAAAATTGAGGATTTAAAAACGCAACTCCTACAATCCTAGAGAAATTCACAATATTTAATTTAAAAGTTGGATTGGCAATACTTTGGCAGTTAGTCCCCATCATCCCAGTTTATGACATCCTGGTTGTCTTTCAGCAATCATCCATGTTCTTCAGGATTCAGGTCTAAAGGATTTCTATTTGAGGCATTCTTCCACAAGTAGGCGATGTAGTTTGCATTTTGCACTAGGGTGACCGTTGGAGATTGACAAGGTGGTATGTCACTTAAGCCTGTCCACGACGACGGGCCTGATCAGCGGACCTCCCCTCTAACGGGCATACTTGACGGGCAAACCATCAAATTGCCTGATGGGTCTTGTAGCAAAATCACCATGGTGTGCGCGATGGCTTGAGCTTCGACCCTGGCAGACGTACATTAACCATATACATTTCTTTTTCTGTGCCATTCTTTGCACCATATTATCTTCTTCTTCTTCATCACACACAAAGCAATTATCATGCTACACAATATCTCCCTTTCTGCAGAAGGCACCATGTTTATCGTACCGCACTGAACACACTACTGGCATCGTCGGGAATGCCAGCTCTCCATCGCTTCATCCGTGTGGACACCCAATCACGGGCAAGCTCGCCAGAATTTGCCCGTCAACCCCGGAGCACACTGATCAGGCCCACTCGTGGAGGACAGGCCTTTAGTCAAGAGGTTGGACCGTTGCCTTGCTAGCAAGTGCATACTTTTGGTTAAACAGAACCTACCTGACATCACTGACTTTAGAGAGCTTTGGCATCAAATACATGCAGCACATGAACTTTGTCACTACTGCCCTAGGGAGAAAGTGTCACTCCTGCCCAGGGAGGCAAAAGTACTAACAAATCGTTGATTCTTCTTCATCAGGTCAAGTGGTCTCACATCTTTCACTTGTCTATGAAGGTGGCTGTGTAGTCAAATCCAGTGTAGGCAAGGAAAGCAAGACTTCCTTGTCAAAATGATCAACCAGCTGGGAGACATTGATTGTGTGCCTTGTGCTGTTGGCACTCATAGACCAACATCCATCCACATCAATGGTTTAGTGGTATTATCCACCCACATTTGTGAGATGTGATATAACAGGAGTACAAAAACATCTGTATCGGAACACTGCACAGCAACGGTGGGGTTGTCATTTGTGAACAGGCTTGCCTGATGAAACACATCCGTGTCCACTTCCTCATAAATGAGCCGAGCCTTGCTGGACGTAATGATGACACACATCAATCTACTACTAGGTATGCATGGTGGCCAGCAATTGTGTTAGGATCTGCATGGCTAGCCAATTCTTTATTTATGGCGTTTTGAATGCTGGTGATTTAAGGGCCATCTACCATTCTTTTGGTAGTTTGTTGGCCAGACCTGGTGATGGAGTAGGCAGTCTCATCATCTGATCATCTGGTGTGTTCAAGATCCTTAATGGATGGATTCTTGTAAACATCACATATATCCATTCGGGCTGACATTTCACTTAGTATTCGGAGATTCAGTCAAGCCACTTATCCAAAAGGTGACTTCAACAGAACTTTTAGTGTGTGCTGTGCAGTTCATTCTCAAGCTTGTGCAGAAGTCTACACTTGTCTTGTTGAGGCTGCCATCAATGTGGGCCAAAAAAAGAGGCACAAGTGTCAAGGAAATGAAACTTTAAGATCATAGTTGTACTTTGAGCTGAGGTTGAGAAAGCATCCAAACAGCTCTCATTGTCCTTGCAGCTCCGCGCTCCACCACCTTCTTATTGCTCTTCACACAGGCCTTGACAGCAACTGAGGTAAAAGTTTCTTCACCTTACCTCTTGGAATTGCCTTCTCAAATCTTGCAGGATCTAGTTGATGTCCATCTTTAAACTCCTGGCACCATGCTTCTTTAGTTCTTGGTAGTGCAGTAGGTCAGTCTTGATGTCATTTTGGTACACTCTTCCCCTCTTGATAAACTGTACAGGTTGCCATCTGCCTCAATTTGGAAGGGTTTGGTTTGTATGGTGTTTTACGTTGCATGGAAAAACCAGTGGTTATTCAGCAACGGGACCAACGGCTTTACGTGACTTCCGAACCACGTCGAGAGTGAATTTCTATCACCAGAAATACACATCTCTCACACAATGGAATGACCGAGAATCGAACTCGCGGCCACCGAGGTGGCAGGCAAAGACCATACCAATCGCGCCACTGAGGCGCCCTCAATTTGGAAGGGGTTTTCATGTGGGCCATGATGGTGTCAAGTACCTTGCTCGTGTCTTCATAGCTCTTTCTTATTCTATGATCTTGCAGGTTTCTGATGCATTCATCTGGGGCTTCAAGCTTGTTTTCTCCCCAATGGACCCGATGATGGCACTCTGGCAGACGTATGACAAGTCATCTACATCTTGCGTAGCCGAGGTTGTGAAGGACGATATGCTGGTCTGCCTTGATACAGTTAAAATCTGCAGCAGTTCTTGAGAACTCCTTGTCCTGCTAACTGTGAATGCCATTCTCTTTGATATTCCTCAGCCACGCAATGTTAAACACTGTGGGCGATATCGTGCATCACATTCGCATTATTACACCTCAGCAAAACTTACCATGCAGTACTGAAATATTAATGGGCAAGATACGAACATACCACTACATATGAAAACAAAATGGCTAGTTGATACTTTGTGTGGTAACTTCTGAAACAAAATACTTTTGCTATCATTTAGTTTAATAGTTTATTCAGATACTTTGAGCTTATTTAAACCTTAAGGGACGGCTAAATATTATATATTATGTACAAACCCAGACTGGGCAAACTTTAAGGTTGGCCAATTTAAGAAACGATGCACATGGTGTAAAGAAGAAAAATTCTGTAAATTTTCTTACCCTACCATGGTTAGTTGCAAAAATGAACATTTACAACCCTGTGCAGGGCCCCTTTTCCAAGACACACTTACGTTTTCTCTAATAATTTATTTTATTTTGTAAAATAATAATTACATCTCGCACACTTATGTTTTTTCTAATAATTTTATTTTATTTTGTAAAAGAATAATTACATCTCGCACAATATCATACCAGATAACTAAAATCAATAACAAATTGAGTATATTTACTGTAAAATATTCACAAGATTTACCGAGATGGGGAGATGCAGTAACTTTTTTGAGTTTACATTGTTTCTATTATTTCTTTGCACTTTTTTTTTTTTTTTTGGAAAATCATAATTATAACTGACATACTATCATAAAGGATAACTACCTAAATCCAACAGCAATCCCTAGGTATAAGTCTCAAGGCTTACTGATCGCCCACCCTCTGTCCTGTGCTGAGCTACTACAGTCACACCGTCAGTCATTTATGGACCGTTGAAATGAAATGAACCCCTTTCCTGCAAATTCATCCAAATCATATGGCACATAATATTAATACTCATAATGAGTTAGCCCATCCATCACTCAAAACTGTATGGTGATGCCTGTCCATTAAGGGTTAAACAATTAAACTTAAATTAATATCATTCTTTTTCTGCATTATTCATTTAAATAGTATTAGACAATGGAATTAAATAATATTAGGTTACTTAGGTCTGTCCACACTAGAGGGCACTACCTGACTGGCAAACAGTTCCCATAACCTGTTCCACTATACTGACCAACCGAGTATGTAGCTAGAATGATGCAACTGTCTAGTAAAACTGCTTCAGAGTCGAGAGAAAATGTAAACAGCTAGATGTGCCCAACAAGTATGCCTGCTAGTGTGGATAAACCTTAAACCATCAGATAGTCAGATGGACTCTTGGACTGTGCTGTATGTCTACATTAGACATAAAAACGAGGAAGAACACTGAACAATGACATTGATTCACACTAATATAGTGAATTAATAGCAACCAACAGGTATACAAACAACAGATTTAAAATCATTTTAAAAAACTCCATTGAGAATGTTGGCATTACATTATGGTCAGGTACTGGAATTGTCAAAAGAGAAACCTTGCGTTTAGATTGGCGGCAAATTAGGGGGTTATAAAAATTTTTTAAGAGCAAAAAAAGTCAATTTGAAAAAGCACCATAAATTTATCATTGGAAGTCCACCAATTTCCTCAGTTTATATGGATTTAGGCTCAATGCTCATGTGAAACCAATCCCAAACAAACCTGAAAAAGAGATGAGCAGGTACCCAACAATTTTCTGCAAAAGAAACACCAAAACCTTGGTTCAAAAAACATAAATGAACCCCAATACCTCTGAGACTATATGGTTTAAGCTTAGTGTTGAGACTAGTATATGTTTTAAGCTTAGTGTTTACTTACAAAAAGTACACATACAATAAATGTTGAAGCTTAACGTTGACATACAAAAAGTACTCTTATAAACAATGTTTGAAGTGCATAACTGCACAAAATGTGTATTACTCCACTCCCTAAACATGTAAAGACTGGATCATGGGAGCTATTATCAAACTACCTGTGTCAAACAAATGCATGTAACGTAAAGGTGAAATTAACAAACTTGCTTCTGTATAGTAGCCCTATTTGACAAAATAAAATAGTAAAACTAGGCTGCAGACAGAAGGATTTTCTTTAAATACTTGAACCAAAAGACTTAATGATCTCGTTTAAATACCTGAAATAACGTTCACTTCTTTGATAAATCCATACATACCAAAATCATTTAAGAGAAAATACATACTCCCAAAAACTATGTTGCTAAAAAGAATGTGCTACTTGAAACATTTATATGAAACTGAAATCTGTTAATAGAATGTGCTACTTGAAACATTTTTATGAAACTGAAATCTGTTAAGTACTTGAATATGTTACCTAAGCATACTACTTGGCATGTTTAATAAAAAATTTCTTTACAAAATATTGGGAGGTAGCCTCTTATACAAATTTGAAGTATTTTCAAAATACAATATCTCTGGTAAGTACTTCATACCTTTTGAGTGTACAGTATTACTAGAATCTAGCGACTGTTGTGTTCAAGCACCCTTCAGATGTGACCAGGTAGGTGGGATAGCCTAAAGGTGTAGACCTAGTCTTGGGTGACCCCATAGAGTTTGAGTATAAAAATGATATGTACCAAGTCTGCCAGCCATTCGTTACAATATATATATATATATATAATATATATATCTATATATATATAATATATATACATAATTATATATATATATATATATATATATATATATATATATATTATATAAAACAAGTAGGCTTGGTTCTTCAGTCTTGTGAAGAGATTGACTTGCCAATTTAGCGGCTTCTATTATCTTTAAAAAAAAAAAAAAAGAGATGTCTTGGATCCCTCATCACAAAAAATTTCACTTAAAGGATCTGAAATATAGGAAACAAAATGTCAAAACTGTTACCTACTAGTTCACTTCAAGTTTGACAACTAACTACCTTATTACTGTATCACTTATTAATCGTAATTAAGTATGCATTATAGTGTCTGTCTAATTTTAAATGAGAAGAAAAGTGACAAAGCAGACAATAGTGATGATTAAAGATAAAGATTAAAGTAACAGATAACTCAACAAACATATGAATAAACACAAATATGTAGTGATAATAACCGAGACTCGTCAACATCTGCAAAACTACGTTTTTCTCTAGCACCCATTCTAGGATTGCTAACTTGTATATCCATTAAGGCTCAACTGATTGTCAGTTGTGCGTTCCTTTAAACTGTAGAACAACTTTATGTATCCTTTTCTAAGTACTGCATACATAAACATTTTTTAATCATTATAATAATTCTAAGCCTCTTGAAAATTTTTAAATATCATGTATAGTACCTTAAAATTTGTGGTTCATAAATATTTAAAATTTTCACTTCAACAATTGTTAACCCAGGGCATTATGAGGTTATTTGTTGAATCTTATGACATACCCTAAGACAGAAATAAAAGCTCACACACCCAACTGCACAGCAGCCTGTTACTCAGAAATTCTACTGTGCTGTCCTCTCACTGCATCTACAAATCTTTCTGAGACATACCTTAAACCTATAACTCCCCGTAGGGGGGTAGTGCCGTCAGTGGACCTCATGTGGTGCACTGTAGGCATTATTTAAGGTTCTTTGCAGCGTGCCTTCGGCCCCTACCTGCACCCACTTTTGTTCCTTTTACTGTACCTCTTTTCACTTTCTCTCTTCATCTGACTCTCCACCCTCTCCTTACACTTGATTCATAGTGCAACTGTGAGGTTTTCCTCCTGTTACGCCTTTCAAACCTTTTACTGTCAATTTCCATTTCGGCGCTGAATGACCTCATAGATCCCAGTGCTTGGCCTTTGGCCTAATATAACAAATTTTTTAAGACAATTAGTATTTTTCATAGCTACAAACCTGAGGTCTTAACAATAGGATAATTTCTAGCTCCTAGCTGGATCCGGTTAAAAAGCAGATGAAAGCAAGGAATCTTGTGATATCTGGCAACACATGCGTAGATCGGGCGAAGAATGGTCGAAGACAATTCACCTACAACAACGCGTCAGTCTTTCCCAACTTAGGATGACTTAACAAATAGAGGGGCGGCTAGAGGTGGGCAGTATAACGTTAATGTGATGACAATAAAACACTTGGCTGCAGCC
The DNA here is from genome assembly GCF_015104395.2 of Macrobrachium nipponense. Taxonomy (NCBI): domain Eukaryota; kingdom Metazoa; phylum Arthropoda; class Malacostraca; order Decapoda; family Palaemonidae; genus Macrobrachium; species Macrobrachium nipponense. The sequence continues at coordinate 4,877,490 of NC_061104.1, forward strand.
TCCCAAGCTTTACTCAACTTAAACCATTACTACAGTCTGAAACAAATACAAATTCCTTCCTTAATAATCTACTTCAGTATATTTACAATGACAACAGTAAATGACAATATCCCTTACAATGCTAGTAATCCTTACCCTATAATGTTCCTAATAATTACCTAACAGATATGTTGGTATGGTGTATTGACCACCATTGTCTCTCAGAGTCCCGTATGTAAACAAAGTGAGATAATGCTTCTTGATGGGACAACTCTCGTATTAAACTAGGATTACAAAACAGAGAAGGAGAAGGCAGGAGCAAACATAGTACATCCTTAAATAATAATATACCATATTCTCCACTCCTAGAATAAAACACAGAATAGGAACTAATAAAGTCTAGTCCCAGCCATAGCGCATAAGGGTCTAGAAGCACGAGTAGACCTTCTCAGTTCAGGCCCAAGATCATTGTTCATTTGTTCTGGGTGAGTTGAATCTGCTACAGTCTGCTCCTGTGACACTGGTTCTGGTGGAGCCTTGATTGTAGATTCTTCAGCAGTGTCAAGATGAACACACTTGTTCCTTCAGTTGATGGGTGATGGGAGAGATGACCTTCAGGACAAGGAGCTAGGTCACGAACAGACACAGTAGATTCTCTTCCATCAGGGTACCTTATATTGGCACAAGTTGAATTACTATTCACAAGTTCGACCTCATCTACCAAACTCATTCTTATTTCGTACAAACCTTCTTAACAATACAAGTCCAGGATCAATTAGCCAAGAAGGTAAGGAGCTTCCATGACTAGAACGACGCTGACATAAAGAAACCGCTCATGAGGGGTGGTATTCTTAGACTGACAACAGCAGCGACCTTTAAGAATGTAGTGCTTCTGGAACTTGACTAGTTCCCATTGACTATCAGGCAAGTTCCGGGACCTGAGAGGTAGCTTGACTGCCTTCCATATGATGCCATTGAATCTCTCTACCTGGCCATTTCCTGCTGGGTGATACAAAGTTGTACGGCTTGTTGCTACCCCTTATTACGAAAGAAACGCCTTAAGATATTTTGACATACAAGATGCACCTTGGTCTGAGTGGATATAACCTGGCATCCACACAAGCTAAAAATCAGCTCCAGGCATCTGATTACAGTCTCGGTACTCACGTTAGGACATGCAAAAGCAAATGGAAACCGTGAATACTTGTCAACAGCTGTAAGCATGTATGGATTACGTGAAGCAGTAGGTAGAGGTCCCTTAAAGTCTATACGTACTGAGTCTCTCCATTGGTTGAGTGGCCTTTATGAGAGTACCTGCTGGAGGCTGGCAGTACCGAGGCTTTAACTCTGCACAAATCCTACAAGAAGCAGAGGCCCTCTTGACATTATCTGTAGAAAACGGGAGGTTCTTTGATCTTACAAAGTGCAAGTCGGGTAACCCAAGGATGGCAAAGTGTAGAAGTGGAGAAGGTTGAGCAGCAGGAGGCTCGGGAAAGGGCATCATTAACCACATTCTCCTTCCCTGGGCGATAGTGTATTGTATAGCTGTAAGCTGCAAATTCCACCCTTCACTCATGTATCTTGTTATTTATCTTAGTACGCTTTCTATTGTCAAACATGAATGCTACAGCCTGCTGATCAGTTATTATCAATAGCGTCTCGTAGCTAAAATTAGAGGTGCTGCTCCAGAAAACATTTAGCCTTTGTTTTAATATTGTGTAAAAGGAAACGAACAGACATAAAAAGAAAATTTATTCAAAAACCTAATTGTTACACTTCAGGCTTTATTTGGGCTGGGCTGTTCTTCAGCAAGGAGTGCCCCTTCTGACATATTTCTGGGTAAAACTCAGCGATGCAGAGCAGTGCCGGAGTGGAGCACTTGTTCTCCCTTGACAAGTATTGTTCCCAAGTCTTATCTTAACAGTAAATGCTTGACTTTCTCAGGGCAGGCTTACGCTATTTGAAAAGGAAGTCCATTCTCCTGTTCTTGTTTTGTGCAAACAGATCAATAACTTTTTCATTTAGACCTGGCATATTACCGATAGAAATCTTCTCTATTGAAATCATAGCAAGTGCATTTAGCCTCTCCTGCTTCATAGTGCTCCTTAAGAAAGTTTTAACCCTCTTCAGTGTTGAAAAACAACGTTCGGGCTTTGCTGTAGTCATTGGAATTGTCAAAAGAATTTTTATAAGTTTTGTCATTTCACAGGGTACACCAAAGTTATTTTCATTCACAATCTTCAATAGTTCACTCAATTTGGAAAACTCTTGCAAATCACATCTATCATAGAATGCTTTAAGTTCAGTCAAAAGTCTTTCTTTGGCAATCATTGGGTAAGCTTCAGTGGCTACTTCAACTTCTTCTAAAGTAACTTTTTGCTTGAAGTTAGTGAAACAGTCTTTAATGAACAGTTTAGCAGCTACTAATTGTTTAGTGAAAGAAAATCTCTCGGCTATGTCAGCACACACCCAGTCACACACTTCTTTAGCTTCAGCCATGAGTGTTTCTGTGGGATTTTCACAGTATTTGGAATTTCTTATTTCAGAAATGGCCCTTTTGAAGTTTGTAATGAACTCGTGTGCTTTAGTCACATCAATGTCTCTACACTGCATTTGGTGAAAAATCACTTCTACACGAGGCATTCATTACCTGGTGGAAAAGCTCCAACCAAAACTTAAAACTTTCATCTTTCAGGGTGTTCAGAATACCTGTTGCTTCTCGTATGGTTATAGTAGCATTTGATGTACTCTGTATTTCCTCCATGCATTTTTTTAAGGGTTCAAAATGTTCATAAACCTTGTTGACAGTGCGACTATGAAAGTTCCACCTTGTAGAAGATGGGCGTGGAATTCGGCTAGTCATGTGCTTTGTAAGAACATTTAAACGTAGAGGCGACCTTGAAAAAAATGCTGCTATGCCCGAAAGGTTAGAGAAAAATATTCGTGAACCCAGTGTAACACTTGCAGCATTTTGCATAATAAGATTAAGTTGGTGGGCATAACAGTGAATGAAGTGGGCGTTATTGTACACTGATTTTAGCCTGAACCCCACCCTTCTTACCTTTCATAACACTTGCACCATCGAATGTTTGAGCAATCAGTTTCTCTGCATTCCCTTCAAGGACTGTGTTTAACTAATCGAGGATGCATTTCGATAACCCATCTGCTGTTCGATTTTCGGGAGTAAAAAATCTCCAAAATCTCTCAACAACCTCTTCACCTATCAAGCATCTTAGAACAATAACCATTTGAGTGTGTTCTGAAACGTCTGTAGTGTCGTCTGCCATAACAGCAACAAAGGGAGCTTCTTTAGTTTCTATTCTGATCTGATCATGATATATTTGCAGCAGACAGTCGAGAATTTCATTCTGAATAGTCTTGGAGACACCTTTGAAGACAGCATTACTTTTCTAATGGGCCCGCCAAGTCTGGTATCTAATTGTGATGCATGATTTATCAGTCCTTTAAATATACCTGGATTAGCAGTCATCAGTTTCATCATGTACACGCAAAGGTAGCTCAAAATGTCCCAAAAATTTCATGCAGTCTATAATCTTGGACAAAATTTCACGATTCTTGGTAACCTTATTATGTGCATTCACTGAAAGTCTGTATGCCTCACTAAGTCTTTGTTTAATATTTACACTCCCAAGAACAGATAGAGAAATGACATTATCTATATGTTTCCTGGAATTCTCGTGTTTCTCTGTTTTTTCTTTTAAGTTCTTTATGTATGCAAAACCATCTTTGGACCATACTGAATCGCCTCCAAACAACAGACATGGAAAGCAAAATAGTGCATTCTTAACTTCACATCCACAAAGCCATGTTTTCCTTTGGTACCAATCACAATTAAAACTGCGAATATACTTTTTGTTGTGGCTTACTCCTTCTTGAACAATTTTAATTTCTGGTAATGGGCGACCTGCTTGTTTAATTGCTACCTTCTCTTTAAGTGTTAACCGTGAAAAAATGACAATTTGTCGAAAATTGCATTTTTCCTAACTATACAAACCTGAGGTCCTTTAACAATAGGAAGGTAACTAGCGGCAGCTGGGACGGTCGTAAGCTTCGAACAAGGGGAGAATGGTAGTTAACTGCTTGTCCGATCGTGCGCGCGGGCCCGAGAGGTGAAGAATCACTTTTGCTTTAGGCCCATGCAAAAAGTTGCAGAGTGAGGGGTGGCATGAGGTGGGACTATATGTAAAGGACCTCAGGTTTGTATAGTTAGGAAAAATGCAATTTTCGATAAATTGTCATTTGTTCCGATACGTAATACAAACCCTCGGTCCTTTAACAATAGGAAGACTCACTTCTTGGTGGGAGGAATCTGAGTCTTTTTGGTGAACAGACTGGTGTTCGTCCAACCCTGGAGTGCCTCCCTGGTCGTAAGAGCAAGGGAGGGATCCAAACCTCTGTCCAATTGATCGGGGTGTGCACCGCAGGATCAATGGTCAGACCTCTGGGCCAAGTACTAAGAGAGAGGCAAGCGATCTCTTCGTACCAGCAAGCAAGAACTTGTTCCTGTTTGCAAGAGACAATCATAAAATGATGGGTTTGTCTCAAGTTGGCATCCACTTCCTCCCCCTTGTTGGAGGAAGTGGTGGATATTTACTCCTATCCCTACTGAAAGGGATAGGATGGTGCTCTATTGAGTAGCTCACCTGCATCTCGTCCTTACCCAGCAGGGTGACGACCGTGTCCCTCTACCCAGAGGTAGAGGGAAGAAAAAGATGGGAAGAGGAGCCAGTCACACTCTCATTCACTCATCCATTCTTACGGTCACACCAGACTCGATGCTGTTCAGCCTGAGAGGGTCTGGGTTAACTACACAACGTGTTGAGCAACCACCCAACGGTTCCCAAGGAAAAAAGATTCCAAGGTACTGTGGGCAAATCCCGAAGGTAGAAGGAGGTGCATGCGGTCCCGGTTGGACCAGGTCCCTGCCTTCACTACCTGCGCCATGGTGAAGTTCTTGCGGAACGCGAGAGAATGATGAAGAGGCGTCCACTCATCCTGGGTGTCGAGTTTCTTCAGAACAGCTCCGTCGCGCCTTCACAGGACAAAGCAGCATAGCCTTCGTATTGGAGGCGGTGAAGTCCATTAGGGAGGGTATTGTGAAGGACTCGAACCAATCGTCAGTTACCGAAGGGTTCTGAGTCTTCGCTACGAAGATCGGTACGAAATCGAGCGTCACAAATCCCCATCCCTTTGTGCTTGACTTCTCAAGAGAAGTCATGCAGTTACCTAAGACGAAAAGAAGGGAATAGTCGTATGACCTATCCCTCTTCTCGACTTTGGTTATGTACAGTACTCATACTGACAAGCTATTAAGACGAAGTAATGATTGCTCTGGAACAACCGAACTAAGTCCACAGCATAGTTCGTAAACTGACTCGGGCGCTCTGACAGCTGCCGACTGACTGGTTCGGAATCGGTAGAGGCAAGTTGTCCAAGCATCCGGGTAAGTCACGTGACCTTCGCCCTTTAAAGAGTTATGCTGAGAGACCAAACAAATAATATATTTGTTAGTCACCGATGCCGGACGGCGCGGTGATGATTCTCTTAATGCATAAGCTCAAAAGGCGAAAGTCATAGACGTTGAATCTCAGTTTAAGGAGAAACAACACTATGTGACGTTGAAGACGAAGGTAGGCAATGAATGCAACCTACGTCTTCCAGCTGAATCGAGAGAAGTTATCTCAAGATTCTAAACCTGTGTTTACAAATGACTGAAAACGCTAACCGCTATTTCATTGCTGTCCGGTGTGCAATGAAAGCGGGGCGTTCTTCAGTAATGAAACACAGGGGAGAGCCGCCTGAAGAACTGCTTCTCATGGGCTGAACGTTTGGAAGTAGAGCTGGCAGGTGTGGGAGTAGGCGATGTCTTTCAATACATCTGCTAATCCGGGGTGAACAATGAACAATTGCACACCTCCGAATACAAGATATTTTGAGGACAAACTCAGATTCCGCAACAATCATTAGCAATACGAGATACGATGCAGTAAGAGACTATTACAGAATTCTGTTACCGTGCGGTAAACAGAAAGATGAGAGTCGAATAGATATCTCTGTTTAAAATTCTCGCAATACCGAAGACGATGAATACTAGCGTCACAGCAGTAGATGGTCATTCATGTATGCGAGAATCCCCGTTAATCAGAGACTTAAGTCCGTGATTGTTGGGCAGAGATATGGTTGGTATTCAATCAAAGCAGGTGAGAAAGACATAGCCAACCGTGCATCTCGAAGCGCCAGCTGGTACTGAAATGCCTCGGGCAATTCGATACGCAGTAGCTGTCGCTGACTCGTCATCCTGAGTTGCCAAGTAATCCTTTCCACGAAGGAATGCGTTCGGCTAGAACCACCGAGCATAAAAAGATATGCTCGAGCAATTATATTTATGCGAAACGAATTTCGGTAATATAAAAGCTTAAATGGTGTTGTTGTGACACACCCATCAAGTATATAAAATTGAAACTGGAAACTCCTGGGAGGTTGCAGGCAACCCCGAGTTGTAGTTCAATTAGAATACTCAGTCTAAGTCGCAATCCGTAGAGTAACTAGGATATGCGCCTACCCCTCGGACAATTCAACTGCTTAGCAGAATCATGTCGCGAGGTTAATATACGTAGTATATTTGTAGGATTCTGAACAACGATCTCCCATCCTAAATTCTTTCCTTCAAGAAAACAAAATAAGGATTGGAGATCGACCTCCTTCGATCTCTATCAAAGAGAGTAAAGAAGTCTTCCTCGAAGGAAAGCTTCAATGGTGAACAGAATACTAAGACATAGTTCAAGCTCCTGCCCGTTCTTCTCTATTCCAGGTTGGTCGCCTACTGTGAGATAGTCTTCTTTCAGCAGCAGTCTTCTTCCTAATGCTAGAAATTCCAGGAATTCGAGCATAGGCGAGGTTCCCGATTATCGTGTAACATATCGGGGATTCTCGTCTCGCTCACTTTGGACCGTGGTCTCGCCTAAGTGTTTGGAGATCGTAAAAAACTCTAACACTCTGAATGCGCTAGAAATTCCGTAGAATTCTAAGCAGTCTGCGAAACCCCCACCGAATCGTCAAACGACATCGGCTGGTGGTCCTCTCGATTCCCGTAGAAATTGAGAATGGGAATTGAATTTATAAAATTTGTGGCCATTTGCCACGCGCCGGAGCCAAAGGCCATTCAGCGCATATATATCAACGGGATATATTTACTAATAGAAGATACACTTATATAATTAAATCAATGATTAAACCAAATTCAAATTAAAATACTCGATTAAATATCATAAAAACAAATGGATTTCCTTAAGAAATTTAAAAATCTCCTCTGTGGGAGCACCCTCTCCTAAAATATCTGACAAGGTTTGTTGGTGAAACCAAACCGACGTCTATGATTAAAATAAAGAGGACAGTCAATATATGCCTCACTGTAATGCCAACATTACAATTGGAGCATTGAGGAACCTGCCTCTCTGCTCCACTAGTTAAAAGATACCGGTGAGTTAAAAAAGTATGCCCTATACGCAGGCGTGTTAAAACTATACTAGATCTTCTATCCATCCCAACAGAAGGGGACCAGGGATGAACAGAAGGTCTGATCAATTTCAGCTTTAAATTACTATTCAAGTTGGGACCAGTGATTCTGCCACTTAGTCCTACAAAATGATTTAATAAAAAGTTTAAAATCTTCACAGGGAACCCTCACAGAGTGGAAGCCCGGGAGGATGCTGCCTGCTTAGCGGCTGTATCAGCCAGCTCATTACCACGAATTCCCACATGCGAGGGAACCCAACAAAACTTCACACTGATGTGTTTTCGAGAATGCAGGAGGACCAGCCAATCCTGCACCTCTTGAATTATTGATTATTAATGGCATCAACTTCTGTAGTGCAGATAGAGAACTCTGGGAATCACAATAAATAATATATGAGTCCCCAGTGTGGCTACCTGTACTAAAAATAAATTTTAAAAACACTAAAAATAGCATAAATCTCAGCATTAAAAATTGAGAAGTTAATAGGGAGGCTTTTTTAAATTGTTCTCTCACCGATGATGACAGAACATCCAACTCCATTTGCTGATTTTGACCCATCTGTATATACAGCAATCGAGTTACTATGCTCAGAAACATGGGCCAAGAAGCTACTTTTAAGCTGAACACTTGAGCTGATCTTTTGTGTCTCTAATTGGCTATATCTAAAGGAGGCCTACACCATGGAGGGAATTTAGAAAATGTTGTTTCCATAACCAGTGGAGGAATAAGGCCTACCTCTCTCGCACTGATGTTTAATCTAACTTCAAGGGCTTAGGTAATGTAGGTTTAGTTGGTGCTCTGTCAACAGGATGTTTTATATACTTAAAATTTGGATTAGACTGAGAGGTTAGTGCTCGTGACAAATATCGGAGACCCTGTTCCTCCCTCCGAATGAAGATAGGAGGAAAACCAGAATCTACATAAAGGCTCTCAACAGGAGAAGTTTTAAAAGCACCTGTACAAATACGCAATGCCATATTGTGTACTACATCCAGCTTGCCTAACAAGGTCTTACATGCCGGACCATAAATCTGAGATCCATAATCATCTTACTCAAGCATAGGGCCTGATAAATTCTTAATAAAGTAGTACGTCAGCTCCAAATTCAGGTTACTAACAACTTTAAGAATATTGCACCGTTGTTTAACATTAACTGCAGTCTCATTTATATGTTCAGCAAAAGTCAATTTTTTGTCAAAAATAATTCCTAAATATTTGACTTCATCTTCATACAACAAAATACAACCTTCTAAAAATAAGGTTGGAATCTCTTCCCCCCTTCTACGTGTTCTACAAAAACGTATAGCTTTAGTTTTCTCAGCAGAAAATTTGAAACCTTTACTATTAAGCCCAGGTAGTAGCAGCATTAATTGCAATCTGAATTTTAGTACAAGCTTCAACTGCAGTAGCTCTACTACACAAAATAACAATATCATCGCGAATGCTTGACCAGTTACTCCAACAGGGAGATGTCAAGTAAACCATTAATGGCAATAAATTTAAAAAAGGTTGGACTAAGCACACTCCCCTGTGGAATGCCTTCTTCCTGAAGATACTCTGATGAGAAGGTAGACCCAATTCTTACTTTAAGGTACCGGTCAGACAGGAAGTCTTTGGCAAAATTAAACATATTGCCACCAATACGCCATTCAACCAGCTGCATTAAAATACCTGCCCTCCAGGTAGTATCAAACGCTTTTTCCAGATCAAAGAACACTGCAATGGTTTTGATTTTGGACAGCAAAAGCATTCTGAATCTCACGTGTGACATAATAAGGGATCCAAAGTACTACGATTCTTGCGGAAGCCAAATGCCTCTTCGACAACAGGCTCTTTGTTTCTAATAACCATATCAGACGAAAAATTCACCATTCGTTCGTAAATCTTGAAGACACAGCTGGTAAGAGCAATAGGCCTATAACTTTTGGGATGACTAGGGTCCTTTCCGGGTTTTAAAAAAGGAACTATGACAGAGTTTTTCCACAACTTGTATGAAGTCCCTGAGCACCAGAATTCATTTAAAACATCGACAAAGAATTTTTTTGACTCCAGAGGTAAATGAGAAAATCATGGCATAAATAATATCATCTTCTCCAGGTGATGTTGGAGAGGACAAAGATAAGGCATATTCGAATTCGACAATACTAAATAGGAAAGTTATATGCCTCAGAGTTAGAACAAACAGGCGGATTAACTATAGTCATGTTTCTAATATTGCGAAATTCAGGGGAGTAGTGACTGGGGCTTGAAATGCTGGAAAAGTGCCGAGCAAAAGCCTCTGCCACCTCTCTTGCATCCGATATAACTACCAAGTTGATTTTCAAAATCGGTAAAGGGGAAGGGGAAAATTTGCCCTAGTAATTTACGGATTCTATCCCAAACCAGAGAAAGTGGCGAGTTATACTTTAATTCTGATATGTACTTGATGAAGGATTCCCTCCTTGCTTCTTTAAAGACTTGCTTTTGTTTGGCGAGGTTTCTCTTGTATATTATTCTATTAACTAAGACAGGACGCCTTCGATAATCACGCTTGTAACTGGCTCTTGCAATTTTCCTACTCAAGGCACATTTACTATTCACCAAGGTACCAGTGGACGACGGGGTTTCCACCCTGATGTTTTAGGAATTGACATCATTGCCCCTCCAATCATTATACTAGCAAGATATTCGTAGGCAGCTGAGGGGCAAGGAAATTCATTGGCCTTACGATTGACTTGGGTAGATTTTTCATACAGCTGCCAATCTGCCTCCTTTATCTTCCACTTGGGTAAAGATGGGGAGGGTATATTTTGTACATACTTAAGATGGATGGGATAGTGGTCGCTTCCATAGAGATTTTCATCCACTGACCACTTATAATCTAATCGTAATGACGACGAACATATTGTAAGATCAATTGCTGAACTAGAGTTATGGGCTACATCAAACCTTGTAGGAGAACCGTTGTTCATTAAAACTACATCATTGCAATCTATTAATCTTTCAATTATAAGTCCACGGTGATCACACCTACCTTCCCCCCCACAGCATGTTTTGCATTAAAATCCCCCATCAGAATGAAAGGCTGAGGTAGTTGGTCTAAAAGTGATTGCATATTCAACCTCTAATTGTCTTGGATTGCCAGCTCTGTCCACCATCGAGTTTCTAGGCCAGGTTCTAGATAAAGAGAGCACAGAGTGACCCATTTATTGATGAAAATCTGTGTTGCACAAGCTTGCAGTATGGAGTCTAATTTGATAACTTTTTGTGGTAATGACTTGGCCGCAATAATACATGTACCACCATGAGAACGTTCACCTACAGGTGGTGGAGATCTGTGAAAAATAAAGTTCTGTCCACAGTTAGGAGAAACATTACCAAGTTTAGTCTCTTGCAAACAAAGGGCAGCTAAATTATGCTCCTTGAAAAGGACCCGGACCTGTTCTCTGTTTGAATGGAAACCTCGTATGATCCACTGACATAGAGCCATTATTTACTATTAGATTTTTTTTTTTTTTTTACTTTTTGGACTTGGATTGGGCTGGTCTGGAAAGACTTGGTCTTGGTCTTTGTTTCATAGAAGAACTTGGCAGATCCTCAAGAGACCTGCTATTTCCTCTCTTGGGAACCCTACTATGGTGTGGGGATATAGGTGGAGATGATGAAGGAGTGCGGGGTCTCTTATTTCTAAGAGGCACCGTCTCTGCAGCGTGCACCTGAGCCTTATGAGGTGCACTGATCAAGGTGTCATTCTGGGACATACCCAGATCAGGCAGTGAAGCTGCCTGTGAGGCTTTCTACATCAGAAGCCCGAGAGACCCCTCCCAGAAGCCCAGAGGAGGGGACAAGGGGCCTCTTGGGTGAAGGCGGAGATGCTGAACGTACTTCGAGCTCAGAAGGGGATAGCTGAAGCTTTGGCTTTGAAGTTGGCATCCTAGTTTGATCATTTTTATTCGATTTTCCAATTTTCACTACATCACTATATTGAGGTCTTGGGAACAAAAGTCTTTTTGCCAGGCCAATACTTAGATGTTCAGCATGAGCTTTCTCTATGGCTGCCACTTCTTTTTTAAATGACTCACATTCCTTATGCCTTGCATTGATGATTTCCCTTACAATTTATACATAATATTGGATTAGAAACATTCGCCTTCATGCTTTTGTAAAGAGCAGGCAGCACATAAACTGGTTTCGAGTACACACCTTTGACGAGTGGCCATATCCAAAACATATGAAGCATTGGAGTGGTCTATGCTTAAAAGGTCTAACATGAAATCTCTCCTTGTCAACATATACATAATCAGGAACTTCATCATTAGTGAAGTGAAAATAATCATTCTTGACCTTGGAACCTTGAAAATGCTTCCACACTTTATCATCACACATTTCCAGCAATTCCTCGTCAGACAGTTCATATAGGTCTTTGACTAAAAACCACTCCCTTAGCATAACTAAAACAAAAACTATAGTGTGGTTTGACCTCTTTTATCATATTAGTATTTTTCAGTTTAGAGATCATGTGGCCTTGTCTATAAGACTTTGCATGGACCAAAAAACTGTTCTTTTATTTCAAATCTAGTAATATCTGAGTTGGTCATTGCTCCTACCAATGTTCTTAAATGTTTCCTGAAGTGGAAAAGATTACAAAAGTCTGATTTTGTTGAAACAATCAGCCACCTGGCAGGTAGAGGTGTCCTCACCTTACGTTTCCCATCTGAAGTTTCCTGACTGACTCTAGCTGGATAAAAGGAATCTACTTCAATATTCTGGGGCATTTATGTATTAATACACACTTTAATTTTTCCTTATGTGAACACTTGAAAGCATTCATGGCATTTCTTATGAGTAGTAAACTCAATCCAAACCCTCCAATATGCAAATCTTCAGTTTCACAATACTTAATAACTTTTAATTTCACCATATCTTCCAAACATTTCCATAAATGCAACACAATTTAAATCTGAGGAGAGAGAATCAACATAGAGGATTCTCTCACCACTACTAGAACTTTCCATAGCCACATCCAAGGTCTTGCCATGGGTCGTCTTCTGTACAATTGAATTTTCTATAGGATTGTCCTTGTCCGTGCCAGAGGTCGAAGAGGAGGGTAGTGTCAGGAGGTCGCATTGTCCTGGGGAGTTTATCATAGGGTCGTTATTCATTAATCCTTAAGCAGAAATTTGAAAAACCTACTGCAAATCAGGCAGAAAACCAGGCCCCCCCGCATCAACCCCTCTCTCACCAAAGACACTCAGCAGAGACTGACTCCCATATGTCCACTCCCTACCCTACCCGAAGAAGGGATAGCTCTACCATAACATGAGTGGCTCAAGTGTAAGCAAAACCCGCTTGATAGGACTGAGGGCATAACTAGTATGCAATCATCCCCATTCATGTTACAATAGAGGGCACAGCGGAAGAATGCCGAGAGTCCTACCGTAGAGACTATACCTCCCCGGATTCCGCAGGCAAAGTCCCCCATAGGTAGTTCCGCCCCGATGGATATTGCTATGAAATCATATCAACATCCTCAGGGTCCAAACATACTCGAGAGGCGGACCAAACCTCTACAGTCTCTGCCATTTGGATCAAGAAAGAGCCAATGCGCAAGAGCCCAGCCCCTGCCCAACCCATAAGAAGGTTTTAGTGAAGAAGGGGGGGACAGCTAGGTTGAGCAACTGAGTTAAAGATAGTAGAGAGAGGAAACAAATTTAAGTAAGAGGAAAATTGAGACTTTTGGATTCGAACTGGGAGATATTTCTCCCAGTTCGAAAGCCCTCTTGCCCGCTATGCATTTTCAGCAGTCAGCTGAAAATGCATAACTTCGTCAAGGCAGTCTCAAATCAAGAGGGAATTGAGAATGGGGCAGGATCCCTCCTCAATGACCGGGGCTTACGTCAGGTAGGACCCGAAGGTCCCCACGGTAGCGCAGTCCCCAACATGGGATCCTACAGAGAAATCTCTGTAGGATCCCTCCCCTTTTCCTCGTAGCCGTAAGGAGAGAGGGAATGGGGGAGGAATTGGATACTCGCTCGCCTTCCCAGTGGAACTAGCAGTTGGAGAAGAGTAGGAGCAGCCATCGCCTTGCGGCGATGGCCTCTCAGAGTCTGGGAAAACGTATCGTTAGGAGAAAACGTTTTCCCGAGGAGGGTTACGAATTCTCAATGTAGGGTAAGGGTCCTGCTGCCGACTGTGAACGTACTCTGGGTGGGGCTGATCGACACCTGACAGGAGAGAGCCGATACCATCCTCCGACTCATTCCAGTCCTCGTCGAGGTCGAAACCTCTCAGGAGGACCGAAGGAGTATTTAAATACGGTGTCCGAAGACGTAGAAACCCCGCTGTCGCAGTAGAGGAGGTGGAAGTAGCTTGATCGACGGCCAGAACTGAGAGAGTGCGCCCGCCCTCGGCACCGAGACATAATTCAAGTCAATTTCATGAAAAGAGCGGAAATCGCCGCATCTACGGCGATAGCTCCATGTTGATTCATAATTAGGTAATGAAAATGAAAACAGTGTACTTACAGTTTCATTTTCAAGGCAAACAAACCATTAGTAGAAAACACAATATAAACAAAGCATACGACGATGAAGCGGGCAGAGAGCGATGACGAACACGTCCTTCACACCCGCGGCCGAAAGCAAAAGTGGTTCTTCACCTCTCGGGCGCGCGCACGATCGGACAAGCAGTTAACTACCGTTCTCCCCTTGTTCGAAGCTTACGACCGTCCCAGCTGCCGCTAGTTACCTTCCTATTGTTAAAGGACCGAGGGTTTGTATTACATATCGGAACAATTTAGTTCTTTCAGTGCAGAAAAAAAAAGCCGTCTTTGCTTCTTGTGCCATTTTGCAAATAATGAAAACTAATGCTAGGCCAACCTGTGAAAACAAGAAAAAATTACTATTTTATACTGTTTCTGGGATTTTTACACCATATATGATAATTAAAATTGAGCACAAGCCATCACTGATCAATATTTTAAAATCATCCCTGGCAAATTGAAAAACACTATCGAAAATAAGAGCGACGCAAGAACGCTCACCCATTCACAACAACAGCTGAGACAAGACTGCGTTGGCGGCAGTCCACGCTCTCCTTTCCGCCCTCCCCCCTTTCTCTCCGCATTCGTATAATTATGTTGCATTTGTTTCACTGTGTAATGTCAAGTTCAGCACTCTGACGCAGTGATGAGTTTCTTCACATGCATGTCCATGTGTTTGTTTGTGTTATGACGTTATGTGTGGCTGGCGTCTGATGGGGGGGCTGCAGTCTCTCAGTCCCTATTGACAAGACGCCACTGGTTATTATAGTAAAAAGACGCCGGGCTGCTTCTATGACAGCAGTAGCTTCTTTCTCAACAATGTGGTAGCGAAGTTCACTCCCTTGCAGTGTTCTGGACATAAAAGCAACAGGTCTACCACCCTGGTTTAGAACTGCAGAGACAGCGACATCAGATGCGTCACACTCAACTTCAAAAGGCACGTTTTCATCAACTGAATACAGGGTGGCATTTTCAAGTTCCATTTTGAGTTAGTTAAAGGCATTGAGAGCTTTTGCATCTAGAGGAAACTTCTTTGTAGCTGCAAAGGGCTGAATTTTATTTGAAAAATCTTGAATCCATTTGGATAGTAAGCAAACATACCTAGAGTTCTCCTTAGGGATCCCAGATCTGTTGGAGGAGATAGTTCCTGCAGTGGACGAAGTCTCTCAGGATCTGGTTGTATATGTCCATTCCCCACACAGTAACCTAGAACTTTTATGGAGCGCACTGATTTGATGGTTTTGCATTCATTTAGAGTTAGCAGCCTTTGTTCCACAACCTTTAGAAAATTATCTACATTGCCATCATGCTCTTCTTGTGTAGTTCCAGCAATTGTGATGTTGTCAAGATAAGGAAAAGCACCCTGCAAACCTTCTTCCTTTACTAATTTGTCCATTGCTCACTGGAAAGCAGCTACTCCATTCGTTACTCCAAATGGAATCCTGCAGAATTGATACAGACCACCATTTGCCTCAAAAGCAGGGTACTTCCTGTCTGACTCTTTAATTGGTATCTGATGATATGCACTTTTCAAGTCAAATGTAGAGAACACATGGTACTTAGCAAGATTATTCACCATGTCATCAATCCTTGGTAATGGGTATGCATCCAGCTCAGTATACTGGTTAATTGTCTGTGAGTAGTCAACACACATTCTCTTCTTATTCTGATACCTGGGTTTTTCACGATAACAACTTGGGCTCGCCATGAAGATAAACTTGGTTCAATTACGCCCTCACGGAGTAGCCTATTTACTTCCTTTCCTATAAAGTCTTGGTCATCCTTACTGTAACGTCTGGATTTGGTAGAAATTGGTCGGCAATTAGGTAATAAACTATGAAAGAGTGATGGTTCCTCTAGTGCTGCAGCTGTAAGAACACAAGTTATTGCTGTTTTTCAAAATTAACTGAGATTTATGCCCACCAAATTCAAATGTTACACTTAGATGCTGTCTCTGGAAATCTAGCCCAAGAATTATGTCTGCACACAGGTCCCTCAGTACACCAAGATGTGTATCAGGATAAGATTGATTGTCAAGTCCCAGCATGAGGTCGGCGACAACATATCCGGGAGAACTAGTATTTAAAGATTTCTGAGCCATACTAATTCCCTTACTACTTGGATGCACTTTCAGTTCTAATTCTTGAACAACTTTCTCACTTATATAACTCTCAGTACTATATGAATCTATTAGGGCACTCAACTTCTTGCCTTTAACTGTTACGACAGTAGCAGCCTGTGAAAGTCCATGAGGAACATTTGTCACTGTAGTCATAATATGAGAAATAAACACAGTTGCTATGGACGCTTTTGTAGATTTAGACTGGCAAACTCGAGCAAAATGTCCCTTCTTAGAACATTTATGACAGGTAGCTTCACGTGCTGGGCATGTACTTCTAGCATGATATGGTCCTCCGCAAAAGTAGCATTTCTTTCGTACATTGTAGAAAGTGGCAACTGCTGACTTTTCAGAAGCATCAGGTGAGCTGTGCATGGCATCTTCTTCCGAAGACTTGAGGTTTACCACTGCAGTTGAGTGAAGAACTTGTGATGTCAGTGGATTCTGAGGGGTAACAGTAACAGCAGTGTGTGCAGTCAGAGAAGCGTAGGCTTCAGCATTCCTTTGTGCAAGATCCAAGGAAGCAGCTTGATTGTAGGCACCTTGTAAGTCAAGCATGTTGTTCTCTAGGAGGCGTTGGTGTATGTGAGCTGAAGAAAGACCATTGATGAAGGTATCCTGAATTAATTCCTCACGATATTGATCAGCACTGACAGCTTTTAAATTACAGTCTTTACTTAACTTCCTTAATTCTCTCATGAATTCGTCAAGTGATTCACCTGGCTTCTGCTGCCTTGTTGCAAGTAAATGCCTAGCAAAAATCTCATTTGGTATTTTCACATACAGTCTTTCTAGTATAGTTATAGCAGACTCAAAGTTTGCACACTCTTCAATATACTCAAACACTGTATGACACGCAATTTACAAGTGTCCTGAATTTGTTAGGTGCATTCTCACCACACTCCTCGATGAAGTTCACAAAGGTCCTATGCCAATGTCGCCACTCCTTCGCTGCTGTTGGGGAACTTGGGTCGACATCCAGATGAGCAGGTTTTAGCACCCTCTCCATGGTTGTGGTTAAGTTGAGTAAACTGTGATGACAATAAAACACTTGGCTGCAGCTTCCCAAGCTTTACTCAACTTAAACCATTACTACGGTCTGAAAAAAATACAGATTCCTTCCTTAATAATCTACTACAGTATATTTACAATGACAACAATAAATGATAATATCCCTTACAATGCTAGTAATCCTTACCCTATAATATTACTAATAATTACCTAACAGATATGTTGGTATGTTGTATTGAACACCATTGTCTCTCAGAGTCCCGTATGTAAACAAAGTGAGATAATGCTTCTTGATGGGACAACACTCGTATTAAACTAGGGTTACAAAACAGAGAAGGAGAACGCAGAAGCAAAACATACTACATCCTTAAATAATAATATACCACAGTTAAGACCTCAGGTTTGTAGCAATGAAAAATACAAATTGTCTCAGAAAATTTGTCATTTGTTCATATGCGAACAAACCTTCGATCTTAACAATAGGATACTCATACTTGGAGGGAGGTATAAGACATCCTAGACCGGCTGGGGGCCTACCCACCAGTCCAGCTCTCAAAAGAAATGGTTCTTGGAGAGGGACTAAAGCCCTGAGTGACGTACAATATATGGGATAACCATTGTATAGGGAACCAGAGAAACTTTGACTGTCCAATAACAAACCAAGACACCAGGGTTTGTATTACTCCCAACTCCTTGCCAAGGAGTGGAGCATATGCTACCAAATAGCGGGTAAGATATTGCATGACCACACTACCAGTATGACTACCTTACTCACCTGTATCAGACCAGTCCAGCAAATGACGTGTCTATTCCTTAAACCACCCGAAGGAAGAAGGAAAGGTACAAGAGAAAGAAGGAGCACCAGTCAACTGACTCATTCTCTCATCCACACAATCAATCATCTTAAGGAAGATACAAAGGTGCCCTGTTAAGGGCAACTATGAGTTACATAACTTGTTGGGCAGCCACCACAGGATCCAGGGAAAACGTGTCCGTAGATCTGTGGGCAACATCCTTAAGATAGGAGGTGAACGTGGAATGGTGTAACCAAGTACCAGTGCTCAGCACTATGTACAGCCAAGTTCTTTTTGAAAGCCAGAGAGGGACCAATACCTCTGATGTCATGCGCTCTAGCCTGCACAGACGTGGTGGTGAAATCATCAAGAGTCAAGTATGCCTGTCTGATGGTTTTCCGTATCCAAGAAGAGATAGAATTCTTAGACACCTCTTTCTTTGTACGGCCTGTGCTAACAAAAAGTCTGCGGCAGCCTGGGCTAAGGTGCCGAGTCCTTTTAAGATAGCAACGCAGGGCCCGGACAGGGCACAACAAAAGCTCTTGAGCATCACCACCCACAAAGTCAGTAAGTGATGGAACGGAAAACGAAGTGAACCCATACACCGAGGGATTTTGGGTCTTGGCCACGAATTCCGGGACAAATAGGACATCGACCCCCAACCCCTGGTGTGCTTCACCTCATAGCTCAGGCCATGGAGCTCTCCTACCCTCTTGGAAGATGCCAAAAGGAAAACTGTCTATGAGCGTCCGGTTTCTGTCAGATACGCAACGCAAGGACTCATATGGACTCTTAGTGAAGCCCTTAAGAACCAAGGAAACATCCCACATTGGGGGCTTGAGCCCTCTAGGAGAACTCGACTGCTCAAACCCCTTAAATAGCAGGGAAAGTTCCCAGGAAGAGATGTTGATACCCATAAGGCGTAACACCAAACTCAGTGCCGCCCTGTAGCCTCTAAGGCCGGCCACACACGTGCAGTTTTAACTGACAGTTACGACTGTTCAGTTATAACTGACACAGTTTAAACTGACGTCAGTTAAAAATGAAATGCACACACACACACAGTTCAATCCCTCAGTTTTTACCATGGATTCCGAGGAGTATGATCTTGCCGCTCTTGGTGTATTCTTTGTAATGCTACAAACAAATAGAAAAAATAAAAATAAAAAACGTAAACAGTGGTGCAAAAAGTGGTTACTAAGGCGAAATTAATGTTCTGATATTAAATTATTAAAGGAATTAAGTGAAGAACCAATTGATTTTCTCAATTATTTGCGCAAGGTTCAGATCGATAGAGTTCAATGAATTCAACAATCACTTCGTTTTGTTTACGTGCCATCTCAACAAACTGCACTCACCGCTACCACTTGTAGAAATGAGAAGTTGAGAACTGTACAGTTACGAATCCCCACACACGCTCAGTTCAGTTACTCCTATCAGTTAAAAATATGGAACATTTCATTTGTCTCAGTTTAACTGCAGTTTTGTTGAACTGACGAGATGAGCAACTGAGATACCCACACACCTGCAGTTTTAACTGTCAGTTAAAACTACATGTGTGTGGCCGGCTTAATAGCAGAAATGGACAAACGTTTCTCGTCTCTGAGGAAGGTTAAAAAGCCTGCTTTTCGCTGAATAGAGGTTGCGAGAAGAGAAAAACCCCATTTAGATTAGATTAGATTATAAAATTTTTGGCACATAGCCAAGCGCCGGAGCCGAGGGGCCATTCAGCGCATATATATCTTTAGGAATAAAAAAGTCAGTCGTACAAACAAACATACACACAACCAATCTAACATACAAAAAAACCAAACAAGAAACCTAAAACAATTAAGAGAAAATTACAATTCATAAAAAAGACCAATATTTTTTAAAAATGTCATAATTTGCTCTGCTGAGCACCTTCACCTAAAAATTCCGGCAAGAGACTTATTTGCCAGCAAACAAGCTCTACGTTTGTTTTTCAAAATGAGGGCACTCCACCAAAATATGCACCACAGTCAAATCCACATGACAAGTGGAACAGCGAGGAACCTACCTATCCGCTCCACTCATCATTAGATACCTGTGAGTATATTTAGTGTGGCCAATACGTAATCTAGCTAAAACTATCTCAGACCTTCTATCCATCCGGCTATGAGGCCAAGGATGAACAGAAGGCCTAATAGACTTTAATTTAAGATTATTATCTAAAGTAGACCATGGGTGCTGCCACTGGTCTCTACAATAAAATCGAATGGTACACTGGTCTCTACAATAAAATCGAATGGTACTTTTAAAATCGGATACAGGGACGCCCATGTTGGAAATGTGCCTAAGCCTAGTTGCAGCCTTAGCAGCAGCGTCTGCTCGCTCATTCCCAACAATTCCAACATGGGATGGAGCCCAACAAAACCTAACAGAAAATCCTCTTCTATTTATTAAAAGATAAAATGAAGTTTTTATGATAAAACAAAGTTTCAATGTATACTTACCCTGGCAGGTATATATATAGCTATATTCTCTGTTCCACTGGCAGAAATTTTCAAGACTCGCGGCAAACGCTAGTAACCTATTGGTAGTTCAGGCAACCACCACCCCGTTACCGTGGCGCTAGTGCTAGGAACCATTCCCATTTACATCAGATTTTCTCTGAACCCTGTCCTCCTGAGGGAGGAGGGTGGGAATTTAATTATATATACCTGCCAGGTAAGTTATACATTAAACTTGTTTTTTTATCATAATAACTTCATTTTAATGTATGACACTTACCTGGCAGGTATATATATAGCTAATTGACACATTTGGAGGTGGGTCAAAGACAGCAACATTGTTAGAGTACAAATAATTAAAACATTATTATATTACCCTAAGTTTCTTACCTGCTAAGGTAGCTGACTTCATAGGTCCTGCCTCTGAGCCTGCTTAAACCTTAAGAGCTCTCAACTAGGAAGTGTCCTGTATGTTGAAGAAGCTAAAACCGGGTCTGACAACTGGGCGTGACCAAGGTGTTGACAGAAACCCCAAAGCCCTCTATGATGCCACGGCATTCAAGCTAGGAATTGCTCATTCACTTGAACTACACACACACCACAAAAAGAAAACCACAAAAAGGTAAAAAGACTGAAAAAGTAACAAAACCAACCTTTCTCAGACGACCACACCATCACCTGATAAAAATTACCTCGCATATTAGAAGGTTTATGTGGTAACTCCTTTGCCCAATACTGTACCAGAGGACACGTATGGACCCAATGTCTGACAATTGTCAAAGGTTGTCTTAATATCTGAGATAATGAGGTGCAAATACTGAATTCATTCTCCAATATGTAGTCTCAATAATCTCTTTGAGGGCTAAATTCTTCTTAAATGCTAAGGAAGTCGCTACTGCCCTGACTTCGTGAGCCTTAACTTTCAGAACTCCGAAACTGTTCTTGGCACAGCATATGCACTTCTCTAATCAATTCTCTCATAGAGAAAGCTAGAGCATTCTTTGTCATGGGCCTACTGGGGTCTTTGACTGAACACCAAAGAGAATCGGAAGTCCCTCTGATACCTCTTGTTCTTTCAATATAAAAGCGTAAAGCTCTCACTGGGCAGAGAACTCTTTCCTGTTCATGCCCCACTAAATCAGACAGACCCACGACATCAAAGGATCTTGGCCAAGGATTAGAAGGGTTCTCATTCTTGGCCAAAAAACCTTCCTGAAAAGAACACACTGCGTTGCCATGTCTCCAGCCCACTGTCTTAGATATGGCCTGAAGCTCACTAGCTCTTTTAGCCGTTGCCAAGGCGACTAAAAAGACAGCCTTCTTTGAAATGTCTCTTAACGAAGCTTTATCTAAAGGTTCAAACTTACTAGAAGTTAGATGCTTCAAAACGACGTCCAGATTCCCAAAGCAGGGGGTCTGCATTGAGGCTGCTTCTTGGTACCAAATGATCTAACAAGATCTCTAAGGTCCAGATTATTAGAAATATCCAAACCTCTGTGTCTGAACACCGAGGTCAACATACTCCTATAACCCTTAATCGTAGAAATCGACAATCCTACCTCCTTCCTAAAATAAAGGAGGAAGTTTTGCGATTTGTTTGGGTCACAGAGGTACTGGATGAAGACCTTTCCTCTTCTTACACCACTTCTGGAAGTTCTCCCACTTCGACTGGTACACCGTAATTGTGGAGGTTCTTCTAGCTCTAGCCACTGCACTGGCCACCTCTCTAGAATATCCCCTTGCTCTGACAGACTTTCGTAGTCTGACACAGTCAGACCCAGAGCGAGGGTATTCTTGTGAAACCTGTTCGAAGTGGGGTTGTCTGAGTAAATCTACTCTTAGGGGCAGTGTTCTTGGTGTATCCACTGTCCATTCCAGTACCTCTGTGAACCAACTTTGGGCCGGCCAATACAGAGCTATTAGAGTCATCCTCGTTCCTTGACTCTCTCTGAACTTTTTCATCACTTTCCCAAGACCTTGAATGATAGGAAAAGCGTAAGCGTCCAGGCCTGTCCAATCCATCAGGAAGGCATCCACTGCGACTGCTTCCTGGTCTGGAACTGGAGAGCAGTAGTTTTGGTAGTCTTTTTGTTTTGGCGGTCGCAAAAAGATCAACTACTGGACGGCCCCACAAATTTCCACAGGCTCTGGCATACCTCTAGATGCAAAGTCCACTCTGTCGGAAGAAGTTGCCCATTCCCTGCTCAACAGGTCGCTCTGACATTCTTCTCCCCTGGATGAACCTGGTGAGCAGAGAAATCGTTTTCCTTTCTTCGCCGCCCAAAGCAGAACTTCTTTCGCCAGCATGTAAAGTGAATGAGTTCCTCTTGCTTGCGGATGTATGCCAGAGCCGTGGTGTTGTCCGAGTTGATCTGCACTGTCTTGTCGCGTCCACCAACTCCCTGAAAGACTTCAAGGCCAAGAAAATCGCCATCAGTTCCTTCCTGTTTATGTACCAACATGCTTCGTCTTCGTTCCAAAGATCCGACACCTCTTGAGGGCCTAATGTCGCTCCCCAACCTGCGTCCGACGCGTCGGAGAACAAGATGAGGTCTGGGTTCTTCTGCTGGAGCGACATACCTCTGCTAACCTGCCTGACATCAGCCACCAACTCAATTCCTCCTTCACCTTGGTCAGAATTTGAAACTGGAAGGAATCTGGTTGCGATTTTCTTGGCCATGCTTCTTTCAGGAAAAACTGTAGAGGTCTCATGTGCAGTCTTCCTAGAGAAATGAACCTCTCTAGCGAGGAGAGCGTGCCCAGTAGACTCATCTACTCTCTTGCCGAGCATCGGTCTTTCTCTAGAAAGTCCTGCACCTTCCGAAGGCATAGGGCTTGCCTGTCGGGGGAAGGAAAAACCCGAAAAGTCGCTGACGATATCTCAATCCCCAAATAGATTATCTGTTGATTGGGGTTCAGCAGAGACTTTTCCAGGTTCACCAAAGACCTAATTCTTTTGCTAAATCTAACGTCTGTTTCAGTCCTCCAGACATTGACGTCTTGACTGGGATCTTATCAGCAGGTCGTCCAAGTAAAAAAGATACTCTGATCCCTAGTAATTTGTAACCATCTTGCTACGTTGGAGGCATCATCCTCGTGAACACTTGGGGCTGTGCAAAGGCCGAAGCACAGGGCCTTGAACTGAAAGACCCTGTTCTGGATCACGAACCTTAGGTACTTCCTGCTTCCTGGATGAATTGGAATATGAAAGTACGCGTCTTGTAGATCCAGGGTAACCATCCAGTCCCCTGGACGTACCGCTGCCAGTACTGACTCATTCGTCTCCATGGTGAATTTGGTTTTCTCCACGAACACGTTTAGTTGACTTACGTCACAGTACTGTCTTCCAAACCTCCCGAGATTTCGCAACCAGAAGAGCCGATTGTAAAACCCCGGAGATTCGTGATCCAGAACAGGTTCTATAGCTCCTTTCTCTAGCATGGAAGAGACTTGATCCCAACAGGGTGCCCCCTTCTCTTTCACTAAATCATCGTATGTGCCCCTAGGGCTCTCGGAGATGTTACGAGAGGAGGTTTCCTTAAGAAGGGGATTTTGTATCCTCTAAACATGCCACCTGTATCTGACATATCCAAAGAATAATCAAAAGCGAATGCCAAGCCAACGTTCCAAGTACAATACCAAATAATCCGTCCAAAATCAGCAAAAACAAAAAGTCGGCAACGAGATCGAAAATCTTAGCATGGGAACCACCACAATGTTGCCGGGGGGGAGTTCGGCTGGCAGAGAAAATCTGACGTAAATGGGAATGGTTCCTAGCGCTAGCACCACGGTAACGGGGTGTGGTTGGTTTTGCCTGAACTACGAATAGGATTACTAGCGTTTGCCGCGGAGAGAAAATTTCTGCCAGTGGAACAGAGAATATAGCATATTATATACCTGACAGGTAAGTGTCATACATTAAAACCAATCTTGTACTTCTTGCACTAAAGGGTGGCAAGAGACTAGGCTTTTTAGAGAAGATAAAACACTCAAAGAGTCGGTAAAAATGGTAAAAACCTTGTTCGTACAAGAACTATAAAAAATATATTTAAGAGCAGTCAAAACTGCCAGCAGTTCAGCTGTAAAAACAGAAGAATTAGAAGGAAGCTTCTTTTTAATGATATTTACCACTAGTCACTACAAGAGCAACCAACACCATCAGAAAACCCTTCGAGCCATCAGTATATATATGATGAGAATCTCCATGTTCGGAAGCATGGTTCAAGAAACTTGCCCTCAACTGATCCCCAGAGCTGTTGCTCCTGCTGTCCCTAATTGGGCAGATTTCTAGGCATGGCCTATTCCAAGGAGGACACTTTGAGGGCGAAATTTCAGCTACTGCAGGGGGTAGTAATCCCACCTCCCTGGCAGAGCTTGCTAGTCGAACTTCAAGCGGCTTTGGTAGTCTAGGTCTATTTGGGGCTCTATCAGTTGGTTCTCTAACGTACTTATAGTTGGGGTTCAGCTTTGACATAAATACTCTTGATATGACTCTAAAGCCTAATTCCTCCCTACGGATACATAGTGGGGGAAAACCTGACTCAACATATAGGCTTTCTACTGGTGAAGTTCTATAGGCTCCCGTACAAATACGTAAAGCCATATTATGGACATCATCTAATTTCTGCAGTGTTGTCTTGCACGCACAACCATAAACTTGGCAACCATAATCAATTTTGCTTAGGCATAAAACCTGATACATCTTCAAAAGGGTGATTCGATCTGGCCCCCAATTAAAATTAGACACGACTTTAAGAATATTAAGACCAAGCTTCACGTTACATACAACATCATTAACATGTTGAGTAAAAGTTAATTTTTTGTCAAATGTAACACCTAGATACTTAATGCTATCTTCATAAGGTAAAATCGAATCGCTTAAAAACAGTCCCCATTTACGACGCCAATCACAGTAGATCACCCATTTGCCTTGGTAAACTGCGGAGGTCGACTTTTCAAGACTGCTGGACATGTGCTCAGCTGTTCTGAGAAAAGCCTCTCGCTCGGAGGAGATACTTGATAGCCTCCAACCGTGAAGAGACGGGGATTCTACTGACTGGTGGAACTTTTCTGCATGGGGCTGACACAGATATCGCCAAGGGGGAATCTCCCTCGGAACCTCTGACAACAACGACAGTAGATCTGGAAACCATTCCGCCTGAGGCCACAGAGGGGTTACCAAAGACATCCTGAGACCTTGTGAACTCATCAGCCTGTTCAGAACCTGACGGATCAAACAAAACGGAGGGAAGGCATACACCTCCAGGTTGCCTCAGGGATGTTGGAATACGTCCTCTGCCAATGCTAAAGGATCTGGAACCACTGAAAAGAACACCTCCAGCTTCCTGTTGAAGCGTGTCGAGAAAAGGTCCAGCGTGGGTATCCCCCAAATCACGAAAAGCTTGTCTGCCACCACTTGATGAAGGGACCACTCTGTGCCTAGGATCCAATTCCGGTGACTGAGTTTGTCTGCGACCACATTCAGTTTCCCTGGGATATACCTGGCTGAGAGTTCTACCAAATTGCTGACCACCCACTGGTGAAGCTCGATTGCCGAGGCGTGAATTTGATGTGAAACCAGGGCTCCCTGTTTGTTCACATAGGCTACCACCGTGGTGTTGTTCGACATGAGAATGACAGAATGACCCTCTACCTTCCCCCAAAACTCCTTCACACGCTAGGGGGCGTCCGAGAACAGAAGGAAGTCCTGTGGGAGAGAACGCAGAGGGACATCTTCAACAGATTCTGGTCGTCCAACCACCAACAAAGGTCTTCTCTCACTTCCAGAGACAGAGGAACCTCAAACAGGGGAGAGTCCCCCGCCGGAGACCAGAATACTCCCAGTCTCCATTGCAGAGACCAAAGATGAAGACACCCATGAGGGACCAGCTTCTCCAGGGAAGATAACTCCCACAAGAACCTGCCGCTGATGAGCTGACTGATGTGACTTTGACAGGAAGTTGCGCGCTACCGTCCACAACTTTTCCAATCTCTGATTTGACGGGAAAACCTTGTAACTGTCGTATCGATGACCATGCCCAGGTAGAGAATCCATTGAGTGGGTACGAGGTTCGACTTTTCCTGGTTGACTAATATACCCAGGTCAACACAGAACCGAAGTAGATGACCCATCCTGCCGCAGCTTCTCCCTGGAAACTGCCAAGACTAACCAATCGTCGAAGTACCTCGGCAAACAGATCCCGAGCATGGGCCCAACTTGACACGAGAGAGAACACCCTTGTGAACACTTGATGGGCTTTCGTCAGCCCGAAGAGAGAAGCGAAGGAACTTCCGGGAGATGGGATGAACAGGGATTCGGAAGTATGCGTCCCTAAAGTCTATCGACAGCATGAAGTCGCCTTCCCTCATGGCTGCCAACACTGAGCACGGGATCTCCATCTTGAACCGTGTCTTCCTGATGAAGTGATTCAAGGTGGATAAGTCGATCACAGGTCCAGCATTTTCTGCACTTCCTCCTGAAGAGCCAAGAACTTCAGAGAATCTGGAGGATATGCCTTCCTGAGCTGCGGCTTGTCCGACAGAGGAGGAGAGAAGTTGAATGGTAGTAGGTAACCCACCCGAAGGACATCTACCCCCTAACTGCCACTTGGCCCAATGGCCAGCCAGGCAGCCCCCCAACCCGTGCCACAGGAGAGGGAGAGGCGCCTAACCTACCGACGGCCCCTTTTACCTCTGCCCCTTGAGCCTTTTCTTGGCTTAAAGGAACCAGAGTGAAAGGGGCGTTGATCTTCAGGCTTAGGCTGTGTCGAACGGGAAGGCCCAGCCGAACTCAAGGTCCTCGATGGCCTACCAGGCAACGATCTCCTCGACTGCTGCTGGAGAGATTTTTCCAGTGTCAATCATTGACAACTCAGCCTATGAGATGAGGTAAACTTTCTAAGACGATATCTCCTTGGCATGTAGAAATCCATCATTGTTGACTTGCTGCAAGTCATCTGCAAATATGGCAATTTGTCAAAAATTGCATTTTTCCTAACTATACAAACCTGAGGTCCTTTTACAATAGGAAGGCAACTAGCGGCAGCTGGAACGGTCGTAAGCTTCGAACAAGGGAGTTCGGTAGTTAACTACTTGTCCGAAAGTGTGCACGCCGCGCGACTGGGAGGTGAAGAATCACTTTTGCTTTAGGCCCAGGAAAAACACAGAGTGAGGGGTGGCATGAGGTGGGACTATATGTAAAGGACCTCAGGTTTGTATAGTAAGGAAAAACGCAATTTTCGACAAGTTGCCATTTGTTCCGATACGAAATACAAACCATCGGTTCTTTTACAATAGGAAGACTCACTTCTCGGTGGGAGGAATCTGAGTCTTAAGAACAGACTGGTGTTCGCCCAACCTTGGATTCCCTCCCTGGTCGTAAGAGCAGAGGGGAGGGATCCTAGCCTCTGACCAACTGATCGGGGTATGTACCGCAGGATCAATGGTCAGACCTCTGGACCCAAGTAATAAGAGGGAGGCAAGTGTACCTCTTAAAACTTAGCAAGCAAGAACTTGTTCTATTGCAAGAGGCAATATGAAGTCATGGGTTGTCTCTTGTTGGCCTCCACTTTCCCCCCACCCCCCCCTTGTTGGGGGAAGTGGTGGATAATCACTCCTATCCCTACTGAAAGGGATATGATAGGGCTCGGTCGAGTAGCTTACCTGCATCGCCTCCTGATCCAGCGTAGTGATGACCACGTCCCTCTGCCCACAGGTAGAGGGAGAGAAAAAGATGGGGAAGAGAAGGCCAGTCACATTCTCATTCACCTCACCCTTCAATGCAGTCCAGTCACACCATAGCGCCCTCACAGGACAAAGCAGCATCTCATCCGCCTCGATGTCGGTGAAGTCCATTAGGGAGGGGATTGTGAAAGACTCGAACCGATCGGCAGGGACCGAAGGATTCTGAGTCTTTGCTACGAAGTTCGGTATGAAATCGAGCGTCACAGATCCCCATCCCCTGGATGCTTGATGTCAAAGGAAAAGCCATGCAGTTCCCCTACTCGGATGGAAAGAAGGGAATAGTTGTGATGACCTATCCCTCTTCTCGACATAATCTTCGGTGATGTCCAGTACCTATATGTACTGGTCTATCCGTCTGCAGCGAAGTGTCTCGCATTCTCGTATCCCATTGCAGCTAAGTCTCTCGCGGTCTCGTACCCCACTGCGGCGAAGTCTCTCCGTCTCCGTAGTGGATAGGACACCGACACTCCATGGGTGTCGATGGTATGGGTACTGGAACCAGCTAGTAGGACGAGTAATGGTTTGATCTGGAACAACCGAACTAAGTCCCACACCGTAGGTCGTAACGGACTTGGACGCTTCGACAGCTGCCGACTGACTGCGTTCGGTTGTGTAAGGCGAGCTGTCCAAGCATCCGAGCATAGTCACTTGACCCTCACCTTTAAAGGGGGATGCCGAGAGAACATACAAATTGTCTATTGTTGCTACCGATGTCAAAAGGCGAGGTGATGATTCTCCCAAGGCATGTGCCCAAAAGGCGAAAGTCAATTGCCTTCTAGAGACCGAGGTCCCTGATGGCAAGACAGAAGTTCTCATAGTAGTTGAATCTCAGCTAAGGAGAAACAACACTATGCGCCGCTGAAGACACGAAGGTGGAAGGTGAATGCAGACCTACGTCTTCCAACCGAATCGAGAGAAGCAATTCTCAAGATTCTGAACCTGTGCTTACAAAGGACTGAAAACGCTAAACCGCTATTTCATTGCTGTTCGGTGAGGAGTCGTAGTTGCAATGAAAGCGGAGTGCTTTTCAGTAATGAAAACACAGGGATGTACTGCCTGAAGAACCAACTGCTTCTCATGGGCTGAATCATATCTTCTTCTTTCAGGTTATCCAGGGAGGACATACGTATATAGTATACTTAGAAGTAGAGCTGGCAGGGCGGGGAACAGGCGATGTCTTCCATTATACATCTATAATTCGGGGTGAACAATGAACAATTGCACACCTACGAATACGATATATATTTAGAAGACAAACTCAGATGTCTGAAGAAATCATTCCACATTATCGCACAGCGGCAGGTGCGATGCAATGGGAGACTAGGCTACAGACTTCTGTTACCGTGTGGTAAATAGAATGATGATAGAGTCTATTGAGATATCTGTGTCTGAAAATTCTCGCCATGTTCAGGCAATGCAGTGGAGATGGTCATTCACGTATGCGAGAATCCCAATCAACCAGAGACCTAAGTCTGTGATTGTCGGGCAGAGATACGTTTTGGTAATTAAACAATGGAGGGGGAGAGAGACTTAAACGAACGGGCATTCCGGAGGAGCAGCCTGTACTGGGCTGCGGCAGGCAGCCCAATACACCGACAGCTCGCACATCACTCGTCATCCTGAGTTGCCAGGTAATCCATTCCAAGAAGGAATGTGTTCGGCTAGAACCATCGAGCAAAAAAAACAAATAAATAATAAAAAAAATAAAATAAAAAAATTGCTCGATGCATTTGCATTTAAACGAAACGGATTTCGGTGAATACAAAAGCTGAGGTGGTGTTGTCGAAACAATACCATAGTATCTCAAAATTGAAACTGTAACTCCTGGGAGGTTACAGGCAGTCCCGAGTTTGCAGTTCAATTAAGAAGATACTATTCGTCTCGGTCACAATCCGTAGAGTTAGCTATGGTATGTGCCTACACCTCGGACAATTCAACTGATTAACCCCCAAAAGAACGAGGAGCCACTTTTCTGGCTTTCCAACTCCCGACGTCTGGGCCACTTTAGTGGCCCGATTTGAACCGCGCGCCAATACTTTCAGAGACAGATGTTTCTTACACCAGTACTGTGCTCTCTGATGGCCGTATCATACTTCAGTGTCATTGGCTAATGTTATTACATCACAATGACATCATTAGAATCCCGTTACTTAATTGGTTAAAATGGTGTATGACGTGGAAAAAAGCAAAAATGTCCCAGGGAAAACTTCAGTCTCGGCGTTGGTTTTGAGTGTTTCGTAACGGCCTCTCGATAACTCTTATCTTTTATCGTTATTTTTGTAATTATTACAGGTTAATATGGGATAAAGACATGATAGAATGATGATATAAGTTTTTAGTGATAACAGGAATTACCAGTAATGGAATAATTCGTATATCGTATAAGTGAATTCGTAGCAAAAGCTAATATTTTTTTGAATGAACATTGAGATATCATGGTTGGCGTCTTGGTTTCGAGTGATAATCTTTATCATAATTCTTATTTTTCGTTATTATTGCATGCTGATATTGGATAAAAAACTAGATATAGAGAAAATGGAGTTAATACGAGCTGTAAGTTATGTAATACATCGCATATCAGTAGTTGCAAAATGTTTTTTACCTTATTTATTTTAGGTTGAAAGTTATGGCGTCCCCTTCAGTTTCAAACGAAATCACTGACATTTCATTTTATGAAACAAGTGATGAGGAACTTTCAGATTCTGATGATACTGATAGTGAAATTGAAAGCGACAGTGATGAGGATGACGGATCATCTTCAGAAAGTGAAACAATACATGTGTATCAGGTGGTGTGTGGGTGCCTCTCATTGTGAGGAACGCTGGCCCTATTCCAGTGCCATTTAGTGCCACCCCAGGACTATGCAATTCTCCACAGGCCGACGCCCCCACCCCCCAATTGCTTATTTCAATTTATTTTTCCTGATTCCTTTATGCAGACTATAGTCAATGAAATAAATAGGTACAGTGATTCATTTGTATCTAATAGAGGGAGTATTTGCAGTGCCATCCACGAGCAGCCGTTCATAACTTGGATAACAGATGGGCACACTAACATCAAAGAAATGAGAGCTTTTATTGGCATAGCTCTCATATGGGAATTGTGAGATTACCAGAGATAAAACGATTACTGGGACACTTGCCATAAACCAATCTCCCAAACTTGGTTTCGGAACATTTGCCAGAGACAGGTTCAAACTCCTCTTGAAATTTTTGCACTTTGCAAACAATGAAGAAATGCCTGCCCAAGACTCTCAAGATTATGATCCGCTTTATAAGATCAAAACAGTTATTGATCATTTTGCACATGTCTTCAAAAGACATTTTCATCCCTCGCAAAACATTGCCATAGATGAAAGTATGGTAGGTTTTAGAGGTCGCACACCTCGTCTTCGACAGTACATGCCGCAAAAAAGGCATGCAAGGTTTTGGTGTCAAGCTGTGGTGCCTTTGTGATACTGAAACTGGCTATACTCATACCTTTGAGGTGTATAAGGGGGTCAGGTCAGGAAGATAGGAGGGTGTGGAGGGTTTCACTTACAATTTAGTGATGCGTTTGATGAGCAGGCTGACCTTTCCATATCAAGGTACCATCTAGGACTTGATAATTATTTTACCTCTCCCCAGCTATTCCAGGACCTGTACAACATGAAAACTACTGCTACTGGGTACAGTAAGAAAAAGTAGGAAGGGGCTTCCAAAGAATTGCGTAAATGCCTCCTTGGCAAACCAGAAAGTGTGTGAAAGGAGGAGGGACCTACTTTTGTGTGTTGCATTCAAGGATGGTAAAAACCCAACCAATTTTTTCTTTCAACAAAATCAAAGGGGGGTTTATTCTGACTATACAAATAGCAGGGGAAGGTGGTAACAAAACCCATTGTTTCATTGATTATAACAAATATGGGGGCGTCGACCTCAAAGACTCAAAGCTGTACAAGTATTTGGCTGAGAGGCGCACAGGTCAAATGGACAACAAAGTGGCCTTTGCTCTTTTTGGACTGCTGTTCTAAACAGTTATATACTGTACATAGCATACAAGCTCCCAGAACAGAATGCCACGAAAGCACTACATGCTTTCAATAATTGAGGCTTTGGTTGAGGACTACAGACCGAAAAGGCCATCACACAAAAGAAGAAGCAATGCAGAGATTGCTGCAAGCAGGGAAGCTCGAATTGAGCCACCTTCACATGAGATTGCAGTTCCTGAAGATGTTTCATGAGTTACATAAATTGCCCAAAGGTAAGCTGAGAATGTGTCGCTGGGCATGAAGCAGGAGTACTCTACTGGGGAATGCCAAAAGTGTGATGTTGGGCTTTGTGCTGCATGCTTTGCTTCATATCATAAGAAGAACTAAGAGTAATTACCGACTTATGGATGTACATAATTTTTCCTTTCTTTTGTTTAGTATACTGTATCACATGTATATATATGAAATGAACATGTTCATGCACTCACGTTCTTATATATATATATATATATATATATATATATATATATATATATACCAATGCTTGTTTGTGCTGTGTTACTGAACAAGGCATATTTCACATACGTTCAGAGGTGTTTTGCGTTGAGTGCCAGTGTGTTGAGTAGTTATGAATTATACTCTAAAAATGTTCCGAAAATGTTGATATCCATCTGCTTTTGCTTTCCCCTGATGACAAGTAAATTTGGAATATTATAGCAATGAGTTTACGTAAATTGATCAAGCAGTAATTGTTTATGAAATTAGGATACAAAATTTGTCTTCACTAACGCTGGGAATATTGACCAAATTTTGGGATAATAAGGAAAATCTAGAAAAAATATAGAGAAGGGAATAATACAATTTAAAAGGTGTCCATTTCATATAGAAAGGTTTCTGTCTTGAACTTGCAATTTATTTGAAGTGAAAATAGTAAGTAATAAAGATATTAACAATAAACTACAAATAATGAACTGTGCGTAACCTGTGCGGATCAGCGTATCAATTTTAGCTACGTACGTACCACCCGCCGTTCAAATTTTACCGCGTCTTGCGGGGGTTAACAGTCATGTCGCGAGGGCAATATACGTAGTATATTTGTAGGTTCCTGTACAAAGACCTCCATCCTAAATTCTTTTCCATTCGAGGAATGAGAATAAGATTGGAAGCCGACACCTTTCATTTTTCTAATGAAGAGAAGTGAAGAGAATTTTCCCCGAAGGAAGACTTCAATGGCGATAACAGGATACCGAAGACGATAGTTCAAGCCAAACTGGATGTTCCCACCCGTTCTTCTCTATCCCAGGGTTGGCCTACTGTGATATTTTCTTCATTCAGCAGCAGTGCTTCTTCCAAACGTTAGAAATTCCAGGAATTCGAGCATTCGGCGAGATTCCCGATTATCGTAGTAACAATTATCTGGGATTCTCGTCTACCCACCCCTCTTGGACCGTGGTTCGCCCAAGTGTTTATAGATCGTAGAAAACCAAACACTGAGAGTGCTACAAATTCCGGGAGAATTCTAAGCGCTCGGCGAAACCCCCACTGAATTCGTCAGGCGATCATCGGTTGGTGGTCCTCCTGATTCCCGTAGAAATCGAGGATGGGGCAGGATCCTTCCTCAACGACGGGGACTTACATGCGGTAGGACCAGAAGGTCCCCCAAGGAATGCAGTCCCCAACGTGGAATCCTACGGGGAACCCTCTGCAGGATCCCATCCCTCCCCTTTCCTTCGTAGCCGTAGGGAGAGAGGGAATGGGGGAGGAAGATTGGATACTTGCTCGCCTTCCCAGAGGAACTAGCAGTTGGAGAAGCGAGTACGAGCAGCCATCACCGCAGCCGCTCAGAGTCTGGGAAAACGTTTTCCCGAGGAGGGTTACGAACTCGTACTGTAGGCTAAGCGTCTGCCGCCACCGTGACTGTCGTTTGGGTGGGGCTGAGTGAGCACCTGACAAGAGAGAGCCGATACCGTCCTCCAACATGTCCCAGTCCTCGTCGAGGCCGAAACCTCTCAAGAGGACTGAAGGGGGAGCGCGCCCTGTTCACTTGAGTGCGTGGTCCAGACGGACCGTCACGTGAACAGCGGTGATGGTCCCTCCCAGAGTCTGGGAGGTGTCATTCGTCCTTGCCAGCCCCCCCAGGATCTTCTCCAACCACTTGAGGGAGGATCTGTTGATCCCAAGACCGAACCAGGCTCGTGGCCGTATTGTGAAAAGAGCATTCCTCACGGTCACTCCTGTTCGCCTCGTTCCTCCTGGTGTAGCCTGAGGAAGTTGAAGGGACAGGTGAGGGAGAACTGATGCTCCTACCCTGCCTACTAGCAGAACTAGTAGGCTGGGAGGACTGCAGGCGGGTGGCAATCGAGCTGCAGGTCTGGACCAGCGGCTTCTTGCGGAGAAATGCTGGACCAAAGAACGGGTTAACCTGTTGGGCGGCATCGGATCCTCGGATGGCACATAGAATTTCTCTCTGTCGCAGTAGAGGAGGAGGAAGTGGCTAGACGACCTGCCAGACCGAAGCGAACCCTCCTGTCCGGGGACGAGCGAGTTCATCTGGCCTAGCACTGAGTTGGCCAGTTGTGATCGCGGCAGACCCACCGTCACCCTGGGTTCCTTTTTAGGCCCCCAGAATGACTCGAGCCGGGACATGGGCTCAGAAGGTGGGCGCGGCGATCTTTCCCCGAGGTCGTTGTGCTGACGAATCAGCGCAATGACCTCAGCAAAATTCCTCTGGATCTCAGGAGTGACCGCATCTTGAGGAGTAGGACCGTCAAGCCCCTCCAGCAAGAACGGCTCCCGAGACTCTCCTCCTTCAGAAGGCTGAACAGCGACAGACCCCTCCCGGTCTCCTCCTGCCACTTGCACATACGACCTGGTCAATCAGAGGACCGTGCCTGGCACGTAGGATGTCGTGGTGGGATCAACGATCACTCCTTGTTGTCTCGCCCTTCCCGGTGTAACCCGAGGAAGTTGAAGGAACAGGAGAGGAAGACCTGATGCTCCCCCCTCGCTCACCGGCAGAACCGGTGTGCTTGGGGGCCTGCAGGCGATCGCCAACCCGGGGTGGCGATTGAGCTGCAGGCCTGGTCGTGCCACTCCCCTGGAGCGAGCGGCTGGACTGAGAACAGCAGCCCCAGTCCCGTGTGTCAGAGGAGCTACTGCTGGTGCCTGTTCTCACGGCGCATCGAACCGCTGGGCTGGTTCCTGCGATCGAGGGGACCTCTTACCAGCCTCAGCCCGTGGCCGGTCTGGGACCGTCACGGTAACCCTGGTAACCAGCTGTTCGCTACGAGAGCGATCGCTGGCCTGGAGAGTCCCCTGAGTGGCTCTCACCAGCCTTCCGCTCCGTGCCTTGGTCCTGGCGCCAAGGGAACTCTGACGCCTGAGCCTTGGCTGCACGGTCGCCCTCGGGAGTCCGTACACTCGGTACCTCTCGCGAACGAGAGGCCAAGCTGGAACCTGGTGTAGCGGCAGCCGCCCCCAGCACCAGGCGAGGAAGTACCGGTGTTAGCTGGTACCCCTCTGGTCCCCGTCTTCTTCTTCCTTGCGGAAGGAGAGACGGGGCCCTGCTCCCAAAGGAGCAGGAGACCAGAACGGAAGAAACCCCCTTCCCACCGAAGTGAGACGGGCCCTTAGAAGTTCCCGAAGGAGCCTTCTTAGAGGGGAAGGAGGCAGCCTTCCTCTTCCTCGGCTTGGAAGCCTGGAAGTCGAAGGGGAAGAGGCGGCAGCAGGCGATGAAGAAGACACGACGACACCTTCCTTTTCTTCTTCTTCATTAGCTCCCTCAGGACAGACATCAGGTCCTCCATCCAGGATGGAGCCAGGGCTGCTGTTACCGAAGCAACAGGGCTGGCTGCACCTGTCCGGAAGGACCAGCGTCTGGGGCAGCAACACAGTGGGCTGGAACGACGTCGGCAGGTGCGGGAACAGCAGGAACAGCAGCAGGTACGGCAGACAGGGCAGGTACTCCAGGAGCGGGGCAGCAGCCAGTGACATCGTGGGTACCGGCGGCAGGTCAGGGGCAAGCTCTTCGAGCAACGGAAGACCGAGCTGGCCGCACGAAGAACCCGGAGGGGGAGGCACGCCCCTCCTCGGCGTACCCTGGAGACGAGATTGTGTAGTGGTGGTCATCGCTCCCATGGGTGACCGGCACAGCTCCTGCCAGATGCTGGAGCAGCCCTGGACGCTCGGCGTGCCCTGAAGTCCAGTGACATCCACACCTGGCCCAGGTCATCCCCCGCAGCAGGAGCCCTGAGGAAGCATAGAGGAAGTTAGGGGGGGGGTCCCCCTCGCACGGGGGAGGAGCCCTACCCCAAGCGAACGGAAGACCCCGAATACAAATGCACGTCAGGTAACGAGCGCCCTCCTCTACGCTCGACGGATCGGGCAAAGAGAAGGACCTCAAAAACCAACTCCCCCCACCCCCCCCACCCCCCCCAAGGGGAAGGCACCATATGTGGGAGCTGAGCCAGGGGGGGGGGGGGGGAAGAAGACGAAGTATCGGTTACCAAGGGAGTCGCGGGAGAGCTTTCCGACGACTCCTTGGCAGGCCTTCGTTTCTCTTCCCGCCCTCGTACACCCACTGTACCTCCGACCAATTAGAACAATGAAATATTGTTATAATACAATAAAGCTTGTTCATACTTACCTGGCAGATATATATATAGCTGTATTCTCTGAAGTCCGACAGAATTTCTAAAACTACGACACATAGTGGGAGTTAGGTGGTTAGTACCCATTCCCGCTGCTGGGAGCGGGTTATCAGGAACCATTCCCATTTTCTATTCCAGATTCTCTATTCCCACTGTCTCCTGAGGGAAGTGGGTGTGTACTTTAAATATATATATCTGCCAGGTAAGTATGAACAAACTTTATTGTATCATAACAATATCATTTTTGTTCATGAAACTTACCTGTCAGATATATATATAGCTGAATCCCACCTTTGGGGGTGGGAGAGACAGAATAGGATTGTTTTAGGAAACTTATACATGCAGATGATTGACATCTTGGTTCCTTACCTGTTAGCAT
Organism: Macrobrachium nipponense; assembly: GCF_015104395.2. Taxonomy (NCBI): domain Eukaryota; kingdom Metazoa; phylum Arthropoda; class Malacostraca; order Decapoda; family Palaemonidae; genus Macrobrachium; species Macrobrachium nipponense. The sequence continues at coordinate 4,914,659 of NC_061104.1, forward strand.
AGCTGACTTCGTGATTACTGTCACCCAAGTCTGCCTCTGCTTTACTAGAGTTGCCTGCAAGGTAGTGACCTATGTAGCTGGTGTTTCGCTCTAGATGATCTGTCAACGGGGACGTGACCACAATGTGACTAGACCATGACCATACTTATGAGGGCAACGAAGCAAAAACCACCACCTGAACTAGCCTAACAAAATTAAATCCCACATATTTAGGCTAACGGAAGGGAAGTCCGCCTTAGGCGGTCGACCCTACAACCAAAAACACAATACAAAATATTAAAAAACTCACCTACCCTTTTCTATGGGAAAGGATGAGTGCTACTTCCCTGCCCCAAAATAGTGTCTGCGGCGACGTATGGCCCTAGCGAATAACAGTTCTTGTACGTCGTCCTCACCTCCCGCAGGTAGTGTGAAGCGAACACAGACTTGCTCCACCAAAAGGTGGCACTCAAAATGTTGTTGAGAGCCATGTTTTTTCTGGAAGGCTACCGAGGTCGAAATACCTCTCACTTCGTGGCGTTCACCTTTAACAGTTTCAAGTCACTGCCATTGCATGATGAGTGCGCCTCCTTGATGGTGTCCCTCAAGAAGAATGCCACGAGCATTCTTCGACAACGGCATATCCGGTCTCTTGACTGAACACCACAAGTTCTCAGAAGGACCTTTACATTCCTTCGTTTTCCGCAAGTAGGTTTTTAGAGCCCTGACAGGACACAGGACTCTTTCTGGCTCCCAACCAATGATCTCAGCCATACCCTTAATTTCAAAAGACTTAGGCCAAGGGTTGGAGGGATTTTCGTTCTTTGCCAGGAACGTCGTACACAAACAAAGAACAAACTGCATTATGTCCCTTGAAACCGACGTGTTTGCTGATAGCTTGTATTTCGCTAACTCTCTTCGCCGTCGCCAGAGCAGTTAGGAAAATAGTCTTTCTTGTTATGTCTCTTAGAGACGCAGCGTGAAGTGGTTCAAAGCGGCCCGACATCAGAAACTTAAGGACCACGTCTAAGTTCCAAGAAGGCAACTTAGGGTGAGGCACCTTGGTAGTCTCAAACGATCTCAAAAGATTGTTGAAGATCCTTGTTATTGCCAAATTCCAGCCTCTGTTACAAAAGACTACAGACAGCACGCTTCTGTATCCCTTAAATCGTCGGGACTGCTAACTTTAATTCTTGTCTCAGGTAAAGAAGAAAGTCGGCGATCTGGCTCACAGAGGTCGTGGTGGAGGAAATGCCATTCTTCTTGCACTAACTCCTAAAAGCTGCCCACAGCAAGTGAGGAAGCCCTCCTTGCGTTGGCAATAGCTCTTGCCACAGGTCTTAAAAAGCCTCTCGCTCTGGCCAACTTCTGGATAGTCTGAACGCAGTCAGACTCAGAGCAGGGAGGTTTTTGTGGTACCTCTTGATGTCGGGCTGTTTGAGTAGATCTCTCCTTGACGGAAGCGTCCTCGGAAAGTCTACTATGAAGGACATGACCTCTGTGAACCAGTCTGCCGCGGGCCAACGTTAACCTCGTTCCTTCCGAAGCTGCGAACTTTCTTAGCACTTCTCCTAGGATCTTGAACAGGGGAAAGGCGTACAGATCCAGACCCGTCCAGTCCCAGAGAAGGGAGTCTATTGCCACTCCTCCTGGATCCAGAACAGGGGAGCAATAAAGCGGAAGTCTCCTCGTCCTTGACGTCGCAAAGATGTCTACTAGAGGACGTACCCAAAGACTCCACAGCTCCTTGGCATAACCTCCTGGTAGAGGGTCCATTCTGTAGGCAGCAGTTGCCCTTGCCGACTGAGGAGGTCTGCACGGACGTTCTCAACTCCAGCGACGAACCTTGTTAGGATCGTGACTTCCTGTGCTTTCGCCCATAAAAGAATCTCCTTTGCAAGAGCAAACAGGGACTGAGAGTGCGTTCCTCCTTGCTTCTTTAAGTATGCCAGGGCTGTGGTGTTGTCAGAGTTGACCTGGACTATGCGACGAGAGACTTTGTCCCGGAAGAACTGGAGCGCTAACTGGATGGCTGCCAGCTCTTTGAGGTTATACAGCCAGGTACCTGTTTCCCCTCTCCAGGTGCCTGACACTTCTTCCCCCCTAATGTTGCTACCCCACCCCGTGGTGGACGCGTCGGAGAACAACACTAGGTCGGGGCTCTGAAGCTTGAGGGAAAGTCCCTCTGACAGCTTCAGCGGATCAAGCCACCATCTTAGAAGGCTTTTTACCTCCTCCGAGACCCTTAGGATCATATTCAGGTCGTTCTTGTCTGTCCAGCTGTCCGACAGGAAGAACTGAAGAGGTCTGAGGTGCAGCCTCCCCAGGGAAACAAACTTCTCCAACGAGGAAATAGTCCCCAGCAGACTCATCCATTCCCTCACCGAGCATGAATCTTTCCCTAGAAAAGCTGATACCTTAAGCCTTGCTGCTGACGTTCCTGGGACGGAAAAGCTCGAAAAGTCACTGAATCCATCTGAATCCCCAGGTACACGATGGACTGTGTTGGGGTCAGTTGTGACTTTTCGAAGTTTACCAGAAGTCCCAGGGACGTAGCTAAGGTCAAAGTCGTGTGCAGGTCCTCCAGGCACCGGGTTTGCGAAGAAGCTCGTATGAGCCGTCATCTAGGTAGAGAGATATTCTGATGTTTGTTGAGATGGAGCCACCTCGCCACATTCTTCATCAAGAGGGTGAAAACCAAAGGGGCCGTGCTCATCCGAAACAAGAGCCCTGAACTTGAAATAACTTCCCTTTCAGGATGAACCGAAGGTACTTCATTGATTGGGGATGTATCGGGACGTGAAAATAAGCGTCCTGAAGGTCGAGTGATACCATCCAATCTCCAGGTCTTAAGGCCCCAAGGACTGACTGAGGTGTCTCCATCTTGAACCTCTGTTTCTCCACAAAGAGGTTCAGACGACTTACATCTAATACTGGCCGCCAACCTCCCGACTGCTTTGGCACCAGGAACAATCTGTTGTAAAAGCCTGGTGACTCCAGGTCCAAGACCTGTTCTACTGCTCCCTTCTTGAGCATCTGCTCGAGCAGATCGAAAAGGATTCGCCGTTTCTCCTGACGATAAGAGGGCGACAAATCCCTGGGAGTCGTGCACAGCGGGGGCGGCTTCAGGAAAGGGATCTTGTATCCTTTCTCTAAGATGTTGAGAGACCAGCTGTCCGCCTCTCTCTCTCTCCAGGCTTCCACGAATAAACGTAGCCTGGCTCCTACCGGCGACTGAAGGACAGGGTTCTCATTTCTTGCCCCTGGACTTAGCAGGGGCTCTTCCTCTGGGAGGTTCCGCCTCGAAAGGGCTTCTGTCTCTTAACAGACTGAGGTCCCGAAGACGTTTGAAGGACCTTGCAGACGTCGTGAAAGATTTGGGCCAAGGTCCTGTGTGGCCTTTTCTTGCGGACTGACAGCAAGATCTTTTCACCATAGCCTGGGGGAAGATATGGCTCGAAAAAGGAGCAAACAACAGTTCCACCCTCTGCGAGAGAGAAACAGACTTTGCTGTGAAGTTACAAAACAGCGCTCTCTTCTTCAATAGCCCTGTGCAGAAATGAGAGGCTAACTCCTCCGAACCATCTCTGATGGCCTTGTCCATACATGCCAAGACAGCTTCCCCAGGCTAATCGAATCCGGCTTACGCGACTGGTTGTCAAGAACGCCCAAGCACCAGTCCAAGAAGTTGAATACCTCTAAAGAACGGAAGAGGCCCTTCAGATGGTGATCGAGTTCTGAAGGCTTCCATGTCACTTTTGCCGAAGCAAGGAGTGACCTTCTAGGTGCAGTCCACCAGACTGGCGAAGTCCCCTTGTGCAGAAGCAGGAACTTACAGACCCACGTCTTCTCCTGTTTCATACCACATACCTGCCTTGCCGCTAAGTCTCGACGGAGGCAGGGCAAAGGTGTTCTTTCCTTGAGCTTTCCTTGACTCCATCCATTCGTGAACTTTACGGAAAGCTCTCTTGGTTGAAAGAGAGGTCCTCATCTTGACGAAACCCGAGGTCTTGCTGGCTTTCGAAGACGAAAATTGCGAAGGCAGAGATGGAGGAGCAGAGGGTTGAAAAGTATCACCGAACGAGTCACGGAGAAGGTGAGCTAGGACTTGATAATCCGAAGAAGCTGAAGTCGCAGGTTGCTCTTCGTTAACATCATCCGAAGAACAGCTCAATTCCCCTTCTTCCTTGTTAGACTGAACCACCGAAGGAAGAGGCAAAAGACCTTTAGGTCCAAGTCTCATAGAAGAACGATGCCGAGACGACGAAGGCAAAGCACTAGAGAGAGCATCCTCTAAAGGCATTCCAGCAGGTTCAGGAACCGAATCAACGACTTCCCGAAGTGAAGAAAGACGAGGTGCTCCTTGCGGGAGAGAAGCGTCACGAGCGGCATCGGGAAGAGCGTCCGAGCGTCGACGAGCGTCCGTGTCAGCGTCCATCCGAGCGTCTCTACGAGCGTCCAGCGAAGCGTCACGCCCCGCGTTCTGACGAGTGTCCAGCCGAGAAGTCCGAGGCGCAGCAGAATGGCAAGAGTCCATCTTGGTAGCTTGCGGGGCAACATGCTTAGCAGCACGAGAAGCAACCTTAACAGAGTGAGAAACCTGAAGGCGATGTACACTACTGCGCGAAGCAGCTTGTACTGAAGCAGACTCAACAGGAGCAACGTCCTCGTTAGCAGAAGAGCGAACGTCATGGTCGGAATACCGAGCATCACACAGCAAAGAGAGAGGAGCGTCCAAAGGAGCCGGAAAACAGTCCTTGCCCCGAAAGCGGTGATGTTGCTCTCTCTCAATGGAAGAACGTGCAGCAAGACGTTCATCGTCACCTCTAGAAAGGCGCTGGGGAGCAGAACGAAATCTAGAGGGCGACAAAACAGGAGAGAGAGACGAGCGAGGCGAAGGCGAGGGAGACTGTCTGGTCCTCTTAATCGGCAGTCTGTCATCCTTCCTCCGACGTCGGGGCACTGCCTCTTCCTGAGCAAGCAATGCAGCAAGCTGTTGCTGCATAGAGCGGATGATCTTCTCGGTATGAGAAGACTCCTTCCTAGGAGAAGGGCTTTGCTGTGAGAAGACGAGGGGCGAGGGGACGCCTTCTTCCTTCTCACAGGAACTTGCCTAAATCTAGAGTGACTGGGGCGCTCGAAGGCGTCATCGTCGGATGACGTCTTAGTCCTCTTCTGCGGCGGAAATGCGGCGAAGCTCTCTGGCGAAGACCGCAGATCAGACGCAACAGGACGTGAAGCGTCCTGTTCTCGGAAACTCCTCTTCAAAGGTCGCGAATCCGAACGAGACTCCCGCACGAGCACGCTCCTTAGCAGCCTGGGAAGCGTCTACAGGTACTGCTGAAGGGACGTCAGATCGGTGGGGGTTCCCCGTAACCCTCCTTCGGCCTTCGACATGCCCTCTCCCTGAGTCCTGGGAGTCCGACAGAGGTCCCAGCCTAGAGGCGCTATAGGGCCGATCTGACGCCCCCTCCACTTCCCACACTAGGGGCACTATCACTGCAACTATCCTTATTCTCCAAGGCGAGCACTTTGGATTCAAGATTACGAAGCGAATCCAAAATTATAGAAAGAGCATTACCCTCCGCAGACACCACTTGAGGGCCTGAAGGCAACACTACAGGATTAGGGGTTGCAAACGCTACAGGAGGGTTAGCAGGAGAAACATTACTGCCCTGTCTACTGACTAACCTGCTCCTGGAGGAAGACCTCCTTATCCTATCACGCTCCAACTTTCGAACGTAGGATTCATACACCTTCAGTCAGACTTTCACACTCCTTGCAACGATTATCATACATACACAATTGTCCCCTGCAACTCTTACATATCTAAGTCTTATCGCTTGGCGATAGACTTTTTGTTTTCTCCTTACGACTGTCATTCGTAAGTAATTTTTGGTTCCTCTCATCTCCCTTGGATATCTTAGTAGAGAGGTTCTTCCTTGACCTAGAGATGTGAATTCAAACAGGCAAGTTGACAAGATAACAACTTTATTCTGTAACTCCATACTAGGAGATGCAGCTCGGTCGGACGACCGATATTTTTGATCGTTGCGTGGAACTGCCATTCTAAAGCATCGCGTCGATAGCGAACATTAGCTATCTCAGCAATTCATATAAAAACACATACGTAGTCCGCCGGCTCGGAAGTTACAAGTTTCCGGCGTAGGTTAACAGGTCAACCGCTTCCCATGGAAGTTGTTGTGCAAAGTTATCATAAACATAAAAATGTTGACAAAGCTTTGAGATAGATCAGGCTACTGCAGACAGCGCATAGCGTAATCTAGGTCTGCTTTGGTCACGTAGAACCCTCCTAATGCCATGACGCCAGGTCATTGGTTTATATTTACAGATCTTGTAAATTATATATATATGTATTATTACATTAGGCTCGGACTGCTACCTATTCAAGCCTTGAATAACAAAAAAAAAAAATTTACTTTAAACATTGTTCATAGGAGCGTGCTCGTAACATACGTCCTAAGTATACATAATAAGTGATTAAATGCATAAAAAGGTTCTGTTACATACCCTTGTTGACATATTCATAAACAAGATAAATGCATGGAAAATATAGATCCATGTTTGGTAATAATAATGATTATGTACCCAAAAAATAATAAAAAGGTAAAAATCAAACATGTATACATGATTAATATGAGAACAGGTAACCTGATTAAGAATAATGGTTTACTAAATAATGATTATAGCAGATCATGGATAATTGTTAAAGAGTACTTGACACTCTTTGTAATAGATAAATATAATTATAATAGTATAACAATGTAATTCTGCAGAAAATTCAATATATAGGGCTGATATTTTATTAGGTGCCCGAAAAATACCTTTAGAATATATTAATGTATCAATGATTGGGCTATAATGCTTTATTAGGCGCCCTGGAGATACTTTAACTGTTTCAAATGCAAAGGCGTGAGTCTTTCTTGTCCTACATTTTTGCCAGCATACGGACCGCTTTTCACACACACACAATTCCAGACAATTCCCTAGGCACGAACTGAAGTGGCCAAGTTCAGGCGGCCCTAAACGCAAACGACTTGAGTTTAACGGGTACGTCATCTAGACGGGCCAGTACGTTCCCTTGGAGATCCTTCTGTTTAACGCCTCAGCCTACGCCAAGCAAAGATGTTTGACGGCGATAACCAATATGGCCGTCACGCTGAACACGGCTAGCAGAATGTAGTAGCGAAGATTTTCTCCACCTGCATAAGTCGATGACGCGTGGGTCATCTCAGCCAGTTGCGTCAGACGATGAGCTACTCGCGCGTTGTATGGGAGAGGTAGCGATGGGACGATTGTGGAAGCCCACCGTGTAGTTCGCGAAATACGCCTTCTCACTATTATCGTGTTGACCCCTCTGACGGTATAGTTTGTAGTTGTCCCCGTACAACCATCGGCTGCTACGAAGATAGGGGCATGGGCGGTGGTACTGTCCTGGACACACGACGTCGAATCCGGTCCTTATCATAACGGATCCAAGACATATTCATCCTGTAATTGAATTTATTACCGTAAAATGGGATAAAGTTTCCTTTCCCCAGACCAACCTTCGCTTGTATGAGAGAGAGAGCCGTTTAGCACTATGTCTAACTCACATGAATCCGTTGATATAGGATAGAATTCAAAGAGTCAGCTGTACAAATTTTATTATTCATGGCTTCTGAACAGTGAGTGAGTTTATCTAAGTCTTTAATGACTGTAAATGATTTCTTATCAGAAGAAATCAGTACATGCCCCGTTAATTGGATATTACTGGATTTGAGTTATTCGTCATGAAAGTAGAAACGGTGCTATTTTGTATGATTGCCAAGCATCGGAAGAATCAAAAGGAATCGTGATCATAATTCTATAATTTTCAACGCTGACTGATATTAGGCTATAATAGAATTCTACTTTATGGGCATCTAATAAGGAATATAACCTAGCTTCTCCCGTCCGTTTTCCAAAGTTAACGTCAGATCTTTAATAGGCATGAGGTGAGGAGATAACACACCCTTTGTTGCTAACGTAATTGCTTCTACGTAATCTTTTGACTTTTCAATAAAATGTGATATTTTCACACGGATATGATCTATTTTTCGAACTATAGTAAGCTAAAGTAGCCAGCAAATGTTGAACTTCCATGACCCGATCGATATTATTTGAATGTTCATTAACGATATTCATTATTTGATTGATCGAAGATAACTGGCTGCGAAGTTCAAGAATAAGGCCAGTTCTGTTTTGTGTTGCAAAAACTCAATTCTTTTATTTTGATTATTTATCTTGAGGCGATTTGAGATTCCGAAGCCTAGATTTGCACTGATCCTAATAATGTTTAGTCCAGCCTAGAATAAGCGGGTTGCGGCGTTCAAGAGTTATGCCGCACAGACCACATCAGCAGGTCACGAGCGAGTTCTTCTGCCTCGGCTGGTTTTATTTTGTATGTCATAAGACAACATTCCGCGACGCTTAGTGTTTGAGCTAGTGAAATCTCTGAGTTAGCATGAAAATTACGTTCGTGCATTTCCTTAAGGGAAATACCAAACCTCATCAGGTCATTCTTTAGTTAAGGACGTCATCTTCAGGTAAGAAAATAGCATGCATATCTACTTCTATACAATATTACTTGACGAATACATCATCGATTCTCTCGATAATCGAGCCATGATTAATTCTATTTCTTTCGTCCTAGCGCTCTTCCATACAACAAAGATGTCTGAATACACAATATCACTCCTAACTCATTTGAAACCTGCAATGAGTAAAACATATGTAATAACTCGCGTAAAAGAATAGGTTTACATACAATATGATTAATAGATATATATATCTATATATAAATTATTATACAAGTTTCATAAATACAACCATTTTTTCCCTCACTTCATTTCTACCCTTCTTTAGATTCTGATATGTGCCAATGGGACTATTCTCACCATCAGTGGGTTTGGATACATTTTGAACCCTAACTCTATTGGCCGTTAAATTTTCTAAAATGTTAAACGGGTCCTTCAAACTTAGGTGTCAGTTTATAATTTAAACTCTACGTACGTATACTTGTATGTATACCTGATCGCCCACGGCATATGTTTCTAGTTGGCTTAGCTATTTTATCATGATTTTTTTTCATTATGATCTGTGCTTCTTCTAAATTCTTACGAATTATATTTATATCGACTTATGCTTGCATCCATAACATCCTTTAGAGGATTTGATAAAAAATTAGTTGTAGGCTTTAAGATGTGGAAAGGCGTTCGGGCCGGGATACCGTACAGTGCCTCGTGCGGTGTCATTTTAATAGACACATGATACGAGTGATTAAGTGTTGCTTAGTAGCCGCAGGTATGCAATGTCCCAGTTGGGATCTGCCCCCCCTAAGGTGACCCTTAAAATGTTTAAACCTTACGATTTGCCCTTTCCACTAGCCCATTAGACTCTGGGTGATAGATCATGGTATTTGATTTTCTTTATACAAAGGAATTCGCACAAGGAGTTAAGGAAATGATTATTGAACTCCCCGCCCGAGTCTGAGATTTTTAAAATGATTGTGTGGAATTCCAATGTTTCATGTCCCTCGGTAAACAATCCTGCGCCACTCGACCGCGGTGTTTTAAGGCTATAAAGTTCTGTATATCGAGTCAGCTCTAATTACTAGGAGGTTGCCTTATTCCTCTGTCTGACTCGTAAAAAGTCCTGTTAATATCTAAACTGTACTCTTTCCAAAGGGGTGATTTGGCACGGTTTTTAAGCCCCCTTTTTAGGCTGACTGTCTAGATAATGAATGTGAATTCATGTTTACATGTACACTCGTACGTTCCTAGCGCACTCGACCGCGGTTTTTGTTTTAGCGCTAATAATTCTGTATATCGGTCCAGGCGTCTATAATTTACCTAGAGGTGCTGTCTATGTCTGACTCGTAAAATCCTGTTAATAAATCTAAATGTACTCTTTCAAAGGGGTGATTTGGCACGGGGTAAGCCCCTAGGCTGACAGGTGGTCTTCGTGTGCCCTTTGTATTCTGACAAGTGCGACAATTTGCTATGTGCTTTTTTATATCTGTAGCCATCGTATCCAATAAAATAGGATTTGGCTTTCTGTGACAAGCAGGTATGTAACCCGGGTGTGCCCTTTGTCGCAGTGGATTTTCATGCAACACCACTTTGAAGACAGTGTATGAGTGAGATAGGCACCACCACCTGGTTGTTATTCAACTGCGGTGTGTTGCGGGTTTTCCTCGTCACGGATCTACACAGGATATTGTCCTGTAGGATATAATTCTGCTGCTTATACTTTAGGTATTCTTTTTCCTTCGGATTTCCGTTTAAACGCAATGATGATTTTTTCTATTCGCGGATCTTTTCTTTGTTCCGTCTGTAATAGTTCAGCACTCCAGCCCAGATCTTCCTGTTCAGATATAGTTTTAACAATGGGCGTGGAGGTTGAGATATCTATTAATTGAGCTAATGGCTCTGTACAAGATGAAGAGGGTTGCGTGATAATGCGTCAGCAATGATATTTGCTTTCCCAGGTAAATACCCTATCCTCGCGCCAAAGTCCTGAATGATCATGTGCCACCCGAGTTTTCGCTTGGGGCTGTGACTAAAGCCTTTAAAGAAGTCGGTTAGGGGCTTATGATCAGTGAGAACCTTGACGGGGTAACCGTATAATTATGAATTTAAAGTGCACGAGTGAATTAACAATAGCGAGCCCTTCCTTGTCTATTACTGCATATTTACTTTCGGAAGGTCTCAGTTTTACGTGAATAAAAAGCTATAGGGAAAAACTGTTTATCATATTGTTGAAGCATACCCCACCTACTCCTAGATCTGAGGCGTCTGTTGCTATGAAAAATTCCTTACCGAAGTCAGGAAATTTCAAGATAGGAGAACTACACAGTTCATCTTTCAATTTATCGAACGCCTGTTGATGATTTCAGACCATACGAAATCTACGCCCTTTTTTATAAGATCGTTAGGAGCGGCTATGATTGAGTAGTTTGCGGATGAAGCGGCGATAGTATCGCGCTGCATCCTAAAAATTGCTGTATTTCCCTTGACGTTAGTAGGTATCCGGAAAGTTTACGGATAGCCGACACCTTATCGTGGACGACTTTAAGACCTTCACTAGAAACCGTGAAACCTAGATAGACTAGTTCTGTTTTAAAAAAATTCACACTTACTTATCTTTACCCTTAAATTATGCTGCCTTAACCTTTGTAACACTAAACTCCAATTTACGTAAATGTTCTTCTAATGTGTTGGAAAAGATTACTAAGTCATCCATGTAGCATGTAGGATATCTCCCAACAAGTCTCCAAACACGACGTTTATCATACGAGTAAAAGTTATAGGAGCACAACGTAAACCAAAAGGCATACGCAAAAAATTCTATGTTCCCCTGGCTGTGCTGAGGCAGTGTATGGGATACTCTCTTGTTCCAACGGAATCTGATGAAATCCTTTTAGTAAGTCTAGGCTTGTGAAATATTTATTCTGGCCTAGTAAAGATAGGATATCATCGGTACATGGTACTGGGAATCTGTCAGGGATTGTTTCTTCATTTAAACGACGAAAATCTACGCATATCCGCCAAGTTCGATCTTTTTTCGGTACTACTATTACGGAAAATTATAAGGGCTGTTTGATTTCCTAATGACTCCTTCTTTAACATTTTAACCTACTTCCTCTGTTATCTCATTCTGAAATTTCATAGGAAGTCGGATACGAAGGTACATAGATTACTTTCTGTTTGTCCTTGAGCCTTATTTTGATGCTCGATGACATCCGTTTTTCCTAAGGTTCCATCCGTAGTTGGAAAAAACATCATGATATTTAGTTTAACAAGATTCAAAAATTTCTGCTGAATTTCTTCTTCTTGAATGTCCTTATTGATTTTGTTCTTTATAGATTGCAACAGGGGTTCATCCGCGACTGATTAGCGTGATTTAATCTCAGCTACGGTAAGAATGCGATGTTTATAAACTCGGCATCCAAGATATGTTGATTTTTGTGGATTACTAAAGTGGTATTCGAATGATTACAGACTTCGATGTTACATTGTTGTTGTGAGCCGACGGTATAAACGGCTTGTGACGGATAATCCGTGTGTTTTCAGAGTTTTCGGAAAGGATTAATGTTTCAGATCCTGGCAAGGTTCTCTTTACACGCACTAATATATTTGAAGTTACGTTAGCTCGAGAGTTTTGCGTGCAAGCTGATATTACGGGTGAGCGAGAGTTCTGTTGGGTTGCCTGTATTATTTCTTTGGTTCATGAGACAGGTGATTGGTTCCGTAATGTAAGTGACAACTCTGTCTGTCTCTTTATTATCTAAAATAAACTGATTTTAGGGTATTAGAGACCTATAGAATTTCCCTTTGATATACAGCGTGTTTTGCAGGTGCTAAGAGATAATATTTTGAGTGCCCATAGACGGGTATCCGATAATTACTGCGGGATACATATTAAGTTTTGTACAACGACAAAGGTATCAGCAAACGTGCGCTTACGACCTTGTACTGTACATGAGTTACGCCCACAACATTTAATTCATTATTCCCAATGCCTGAGAGCCTTATTCCGGACTTTTCTATAGGGAAATTTGAAAAAGAGTAAATGATGAGTCCTTAAATCCATTATATTACGTGGACTACCAGAATCAAAGAACAAAGTGAATGACTTATGGTCCAATTTACTGCATGTAGGTTGGTCGCAACTCGTTTTGACTAATAATTGCATGAATTTGTTGCAAATCTACGGAACCTGCACAGATTTTTTTGATTCGGCCGTGTGTTTCATAGGAAAATCAATTGTCTCACATGATCTGATAAATGATTAAACTGATTATTTGATACAAAGATGTTGATATTGATGACCCTAACATCGCCCCTCTCCCCCCTTGGAGTGAACTACGTGGTATTTGTTTGTTTATCACACCCTGAAAATTCGCTTGCCCTTGCGAGTTCTGGCTAGACGGCCCAGGAACAGAGGTACCTGAAGCACGATTTGTTTGTTTCTGCTGTTGTGCAGAATTTCCGTTTGGTTGTTTCTTCTTATAGTACTGAGGACCCTTCTTTTTATTTGCACTGGCAACTGGTTGCGCGTTTGTAGCGTTCTGCTGTTGATTCCTCGAGTAGCAACGGTTATATGAATGAGTTGAACTATTGTGTATTGAACAAAACGCGTCCGACAGTCTGAAATCATGTGACCTGGTCGTTTACAGTTATAACAAACCATCCCTGCAACTTGATTATTATTATGTACCACATTTACTTGTTGTGGCTTGTTCTCATTTTTTTGCAAAAACTTGAATGAGCGAAGGATCTAGGTCGGTACATTTAGACATGTGTTTTTTTGATTTGTTTATACACATCTAATTCCGTACTGTCGGGCTGCAATTTTTTATCAAACACCGTACTAACGCTTCAGGCAACATTGCAGTGATAGACGTAAGGTAGATCAAACGATGAAAATCTTTCACTTTGATTTTAGCACCCGCAACCCACCCGGAGTTACTTAAACTATCCTGATATTCATTTAGCCTGTCGGCAATTAGCGCCGCCCGCGCATCACAACATTGAGCTGAGTCATGGAGGCTTGGTTAAGGATGATTTCTCAATGCCAATACTACATCTAAGCCTCTTCACCCCCATACACGGCACGTAATCTAATTTTGAACTCGTCCCATGTAAGCGCCTCTTGGAAAGAAACGCCCCCCTTAGATACGCACACTTGCGTCTCCTTTCGCAAAGTCATGAAGCTCTTGGCCTCCTGTAATTGTACTGCTGGGTCTGTGATGCTTTTTGCATTTAAATGAGCGTCTACAGATGAGATCCATGCCTCAACATTTTTGAGGCAGGAACCCATTGACCCGACCTTGAAAAGGGACTATCGCTGACCTCGCGCTAACAGAGTCACCACGTTGGGGTTGCCAGCCGGAGTAGTTGCCATTTCGGCTTTCACTTTTTTCTTATCACTTCTATTCCTTGCAATCCTATCAAAATATCTATAGAGTACACTCGACCACTACGTAAACGCATAAGCAATGTACTGTATAAGTGTGTTATAATAATAGGAAAAATCCCCAAAGATACAAAAATACAGATAATATGATAAAATATATACGAAATTCTGCAAGAAACGGTTTAATGACAACGAAAAAGGAAAAAAAACGAAAAAAAAAATTAATCTGCGGGCGAGAACCTCGTAGTTGAAGATTGGTTCTGTAATGAAGGAAGATTAATATGGCGAACAACTCACCCCCAGAATACTGGACGATCGACTCTTGATGAACAACACTTCACTGAGGAAAAGACCTGAATAGATAAAAATGGTACTTAGCTCCAGATTATATTGCGAAGGATTGTTGACATGGGATGACGTTCTCAGTTCCTGTCTACGTCTCGCGTCGGAAGTCGTGATGACGTCACGGTCTTCTCTCGGTGCACGATGCGCGGGTAAGTCCAAGATTGATGACGTCACAGCCTCCGTCCTCGCTCGTGATCGGGTGATGTTCCCTGTGTTTGTTTTCTTCTTTCCGTTGATGTTCGATGCTGCCCTCGTCCGGTGTAGATTCTCGAAGATAAGTGACAACAGTTTGCTCAAACGTCAGTGTTAAATGCTTGTATTCCTCTCGATGAAGGACATAGTTGCGTCTTCATAAACTGTTGCGTTGATTGAAGATCCCGTTTCCTTTCCTCTGTTTTAGTTTGATGTGGAAGGTGGAAGTTAGTTCTTGTAGACCTTCGGTCGGCTGAATATGGGTCTTGTTAATTATATTTTCCGTTATCGCTGCCACCACATCTAGTCTTATCGCTTGGCGATAGACTTTTTGTTTTCTCCTTACGACTGTCATTCGTAAGTAATTTTTTGGTTCCTCTCATCTCCTTGGATATCTTAGTAGAGAGGTTCTTCCTTGACTAGAGGAGATGATTCAAACAGGCAAGTTGACAAGATAACAACTTTATTCTGTAACTCCATACGAGGAGATGCAGCTCGGTCCGGACGACCGATATGTTTTGATCGTTGGCGTGGAACTGCCATTCTAAAGCATCGCGTCGATAGCGGAACATTAGCTATCTCAGCAATTCATATAAAACACATACGTAGTCCGCCGGCTCGGAAGTTACAAGTTTCCGGCGTAGGTTAACAGGTCACCGCTTCCCATGGAAGTTGTTGTGCAAAGTTATCATAAACATAAAATGTTGACAAAGCTTTGAGATAGATCAGGCTACTGCAGACAGCGCATAGCGTAATCTAGGTCTGCTTTGGTCACGTAGAACCCTCCTAATGCCATGACCCCAGGTCATTGGTTTATATTTACAGATCTTGTAAATTATATATATATGTAATTATTACACATACTGTGTGAGGGTCAACCGAAGCTTTCGGTAGCCTCGCCTTACATTCATCCTTACAACACACCCTGGCGCTAGCCGAACTAGACCCAGACATCTTTGTTAAAGGAAAAAAAAACAAGCAAAATCCAAATCAATCCACCAATTAACGTGTGCCTAGTACCGATCCAAAGTCAAAAAACCAAAGTCAATAGGATACTCAAATAGCCAAGAAGTTTTCCAAAATCCTGAGGCGGAGGTACTGGAAACAGGTGTTTACAGTACCGGCGACAAAAAATCTGAATAGAAAATGGGAATGGTTCCTGATACCTGCCTCCCAGCGGCGGAATGGGTACT
>NC_061104.1:4933329-4945829 GCF_015104395.2 Macrobrachium nipponense
GCAGGAATCATAATGCCACGACAACTTCAACCTCTTTTGCGTACTACAAGACGCAGGACTTGACCCAGTCTGACCTTAATAAGATAACGATGCCATGGGAGGTCATTTGGTCTCTTTGAGGTCAAAATGACATTATTGAACACCTGGTGATAAGAGGTAATAGAGAAGACGGAAGAAGGCGATAGTTTTGGGAAATAGTGTCTACCTCTTCTCGCAAGTAGTAGTAGTAGTTGCGGGAGAGGGGAGGGGGGGGGAGGTGCCGAATTCCCCTCCCTCCCTCCCTCCCGTCCATTGAAATGATCCATCACCGGGGTATGTGTGTTGGTGAATTTAATGAGGGCGAGTTATGGAACACGGGAAACCCGTCTCTAAGTCTCGAAAACAAAAGGTCGATAATACCCTATTCCTTTTTTCCTGCCACTCCTCAGCTAATGGATATTATAATGCTCGTTAGGATAGACGAGGAGGAGGAGGAGGAGGAGGTTTTTATATGTTTTTCTTATTTTTTTATTTTTTTGGTTTTTTGGGAAGTATTTATCATCTCTGGAGAAGAGAAGAGGCTTTTTTGAGACGTGAATTAACACCTTATGGGGATCAAGGCGATTTCGGGAATATTTATATATATATATATATATATATAGTATATATATATATATATATATATATATATATATATATATATATATATATAGGTCGAACTTCTAATCCTCTTCAAACTCCTTTGCCCTCCTCCCCCAACTCCAAAATCACTCCCACATCAACCTTCCCCCTTCCCCTTCATCCCCCTCCCCCCACTCACTTAAAGAAAGTGGCGCTAATCGTCACCACGATACCCTCTTCATTCCCGAAAATGGTACGGTGATGAAATGATTGTATTGATGATCTTATTAAAGCCATTTTAACAGCTCGGACAGAGGGAGAGAGAGAGAGAGAGAGAGAGAGGAGAGAGAGAGGAAGAGATGAGAGGAGGAGGAGGAGGAGGAGGAGGATGGAGGAGAGAAGAGAGAGAGAGAGAGAGAGTAGAGGAGAGAGAGAGAGAGAGGAATAAGATGAAAGAGAGAGAGAGGAGGAATGAGATGAGAGAAAGAGAGAGAGAAAGGAGGAATGAGATAAAGAGAGAGAGAGAGAGAGAGAGAGAGAGAGAGAGAGAGAGAGATTGGGACCTACCGTCCGTGAGACGCTCGTTAATAGCATTAGAGAGATCATCTCCAGATACCCATTCAATCAGAATGCGATTCTATTATAAGGGAATTCCCCTTGCTCTATCCCCTCGGCCGGATCCGCCGAGGGGGTCGGGGTGGGGGGGTGGTTGGAGGAAGGATTACGATACCGCAAGGGATAGGATTGTGGGGTGTGGGAGGTTAGGAGGCAGCAATAATCATGTATCGTTAGGGGTGTTGACGATAATTTATGACGATTAAATAACTGATTCTTAATTCGTGGGAATTGAGGTAATGATATTATTATTATTATTATTATTATTATTATTATTATTATTATTATTATTATTATTACGTCTAGCTTGTGGATTCATTCGTGGAAACTGAGAAGCTAATATTGACTGATTATCATTATTATTTTTATTATTATTATTATTATTACTATTATCAATAAATCAAGCAGTTTCTTCCTAATATTTGATGGAAATAGAGATAAAATTAAGACACTGGTTACTGCCACATTTACTTTCTAACATTATTATTATTATTATTATTATTATTATTATTATTATTAGAAGGAAGTTGACCCTATCTTAACAAATCCTGTTAACTTGGAAAGTTGCATAATTTTAGTTAATTTTGTACCGAGTCGTCTAAACCTTCCTTATAATTCTTAATATGGAATTAACTCAAGTTAAGCAGCCCTAATATTATTATTACTATCATTATTATTATTATGAACCGCAACCAAAATAATAATACACTGTAACATATCACCATCTACGAATACCCCTTAAGAAATGGAAAAACATTCCCACAGTAAATATTTTTCATTTCCTTAAAGCGAAAACTAAATATAAGACTAATTTACCTGTTCTGAAATTAGCGTTGTCTTCGTATTCCAGGCCTGAATAAAAAAAAAACACAAATTAAAAAAAATGTCACCACTAAGAGACATTCATTCGAGGAGAATCGTGTTTTTTTTTTTTTTTTTTTTTTTTTTTACAAGCCTTTACCCCAAGAACTGTCTCATAAGACAACATTTTGGCATAATCATAGAAAAAAAAAACAGGACTTGTCTGTCAAGAGCTTTGTTTTTATTTTTTTTTCTTTGCAATCGTTAACTAAAACTGTCAGTCATCCTATAAATGAAAATTCTCGTAGAAAAAACTTACTTGTCAGAAGTTTATTGTTTTACTTGAGTTTTTTTTTTTTTACAATCGTCAGCCAAACTCTGCTTAGCAAAAAAAATAAAAATAAAAAAAATCTCGCAACTTAGTCTCGAGAACTCTCCACATACTTGAAGCTAATGAGGCTGAATAACCTTCTTTTGTTTTGTTTGCGCGTGTTTTTTTAATTTTATTTTTTTGGGAGGAGGAGTCTTGCGAGTGAATTAGGTTAGAGATAAAAGTAACTGACGGAAAACTCGCTTAATCTGACTCTTGGTTTTTGGTGGTCCTTTACGCATTTGCATAAGTGATTCGTGTTACGTCCATTGATAGATTTCGTAAGTGATTCGTGTTACGTCGGTTGATAAATTTCGTGTATTATTCGTGTTACGTCAGTTGATAGAATTCGTGAGTGATTCGTACTACGTCAGTTGATAAATTTCATGAGTGATTCGTGTTACGTCAGTTGAAAGATTTCGTGAGTGATTCGTGTTACGTCAGTTGAAAGATTTCATGAGTGATACGTGTTACGTCAGTTGATAAATTTCGTAAGTGATTCGTGCTATGTCGGTTGATAGATTTCGTGAGTGATTCGTGTTATGTCAGTTGAAAGATTTCGTGAGTGATTCGTGTTACGTCGGTTGATAGATTTCGTGAGTGACTCGTGTTACGTCAGTTGATAAATTTCGTGAGTGATTCGTGTTATGTCAGTTGATAAATAACGTGATTCGTATGTATACAATTATGTATATGTATATATATTACATGTACAGAGAGAGAGAGAGAGAGAGAGAGAGAGAGAGAGACTACAAATAAAGACTTCATCATGAAATCATGAAACAGACCTATAGTTTCCCTGAAAAAAAAAAAATACCATCAAATCAACACACACAGAAATTGAGACCTAATGGTCATTGTAGAACAGAGGAGAAGAGGAAGAAGGAGAAGAAGAACCAGTTACAATGACAGAACAGCATTATTGAATAATATCATCGTCATCTCGTGGGCTCTCGACCGCCTCCGAAACCTCGGACGATATTGGTTTCGAAAACCATCTTGATCACCGGTGGAAGTGGGGGGAGGGATTTATTGAAACCCCGAAATATGATGAGGCAATAATGGAAGTTACGAGAGCGGTTACGGTGCTCCGGCCGACGAATACGCAATGTTGATTCCGAGGCGAGATTGAAGACGAAAATAGATCGATTTTTGTTTATTTGTTCACGAGGATTTATGAGTTGTCTTTGTGTGATATGTCCTTTTGCTCTTTACCTGTCCCCTCTCTCTCTCTGATTAGCGATTGGAAATTCTCTCTCTCTCTCTGATTAGATTAGACATTGGAGACATAAAGGAATATTTTGTTTACGATGATTTACGAGTTGTCTTCGCGTGATGTCCACTCACTCTTTTCCTGTCCCCTCTCTCTCTGATTAGCGATTGGAAATCACTCTCTTTCTGATGAGTGATTGGAAACATGAATAAATATTTTGTTTACGACGATTCATGAGTTTTTCTTCTTCATTGTCTCACTTTCTTTCTCTCTCTCTCTCTCTCAGCTTGGCAATCACTCCGTTACTCAGTGGTCATTTCACTCTCTAATTCCCAATCTCTCTCTCTCTCTCTCTCTCTCTTTCTCTCTCAGCTTAGCCCGCTCACTCTCCATATCTCAGTGTCCTTTTACTCTCTCTCAGATTAGCAGTCAGCCTGGTGCTCAACGGTAATCATGAATCACTAGAGAGCTTCCAGGCCACAGTGATTCATAATAAGGACATTTTTTATCAGTGTATTAACTTTTTTTTAATCAGTGATTTACGATTTGTGTTCCTGTCCTGTCCTCTCTCTCTCAATTGCTTAGTGGTATACTCATGATTCCTTATTGCTCATAGGTGGCAATTATCCATTATATGGGCATCATATGACGGGTATTACCTTTACAGGTAATGAGAGAGGGGGCAAAATGGACCAGAGAGAGAGAGAGAGAGAGAGAGAGAGAGAGAGAGAGAGAGAGAGAGAGAGAGAGATGTCATTTATCTCATGTTCTTCTTCGATGATTTATTGGTTTCGATAACAAACAATACTTAGGAGAAGTTTGAGGGAAGTAAGTTGGAACAGAAAGAATATGAACGGAGGTACAGTAAAAGCAATGAAAGGGATTGTAGCTAGGGGCTGATGGTACTCTGCAAGGAACCTTAGATAATGCCTACAGTGCACCGCATGAGGTGCAATGATGGCCCTGTCCCTCTAAGGGGCGATCAAGGGTGTTTATAGTCGACCATTATGCCCAGTAATATGAAACAAAAGACGAATAGTGGATCCCCGTAGGAGGGTAGTGCCGTCTGTGCAGCTCACGCGGTGCACTGTAGGCGTATTTGAGGTTCTTTGCAGCGTTCCTTAGGCCCCTAGCAGCAACTACTTTCATTCCTTTTACTGTACCACTGTTCATATTCTTCCTGTTCCAACATACTCTCCTTAGGCCTCTCATAACAATTGTCCCATAGTGAAACAGTAAGCATGAGAGAGAGAGAGAGAGAGAGAGGGGGGGGGGAGGGGGCGTTATAAGAAAGGATTTATACTGACCAGCAGCCGACAAGCAGGGCGCTACAGCACCAGCAAGCATCAAGCATCATTCTTTAAACTGAACAAAAGAAGGCGAGATGAAACGAGGCTGAAGCCATTCAAGAGGGGAAATAAATAGTACAGAGGAAATCCTCTCGTATCTGCTGCAGCATTCTTCTTCTTACTTCCTCTCCTTCTCTTCTTCTTCTCTCTTCTTCTCTTTTCTTCTTCTCCTCCTCATCCTTCTTCTCTTCCTCCTCCTCCTCTCTCTTCTTCTTCTTCATCTCTCTTCCTCTTCTTTTTCTTCTTCATCTCCTATCTCTTCTCCTTCCTCTCTTCTCTTCTCTTCATTCTTCTTCTCTTCTCACTTCTTCTTCTTCCTCCTCCTCCTTCTCTTCTCCTCTCTTCATTCTTCTTCCTCTCTTCCTTCCTCATCCTCTCTTCATTCCTCCTCCTTCTCCTCCTCTTCTTCTTCTTCTTCTTCTTCTTCCTCCTCCTCCTCTCTCTCTTCTCTCTTCATCCTCTACTCTCTCCTCCTCTCTTCTTCTTCTTCCGATCTCTTCTTCTTCTCATCCTCCTCTCCTCTTCCTCTTCTTCTTCTTCCTCCTCCTCTTCTTCTTCTTTTTCTTCTTATCCTCTTCCTCTTCTACTTCCTCCTCCTCCTCTTCTTCTTCTTCCTCCTCCTCCTCTTCCTCTTCTTCTTCTACTTCCTCCTACTCCTCTTCTCTCTTCCTCTACTCCTCTCTTCTTCTTTTTCTCCTCCTCATCTTCCTCTTATTCTTCTTCCCCCTTCGTCGTCTTCTTAGAATCAGTCTACTCGGAAGCGCACAAAATGAGAAACGTTGATAAGTTAAATCTTGCATCACGGGGATCAACAAAAGGCTACCAGAGAGAGAAAGAGAGAGAAAGAGAGAGATTTTCATACAACTTTCGGAGATGCATTGTTGTCGTTCGGGATAAAGCTCTTGGGGGTGGGGGGCGGGGGTTGGGGGGGGGCGGTGGGCGGCGGTGGCGAAATGCTAAATCTCTTTCTCGGGAACGAGATGATTTGTTTTGCAATGAGAGAGAGAGAGAGAGAGAGAGAGAGAGAGAGAGACGTGTATGTTTGTGTCTCAGTTTAATGCCTCAGACGTTTGATTAAGGTCTAATCTTAATTCAGGAGACGTGGAACATACATCCTGTCTATGTGAACTCTCGAGAGAGACTGAGAGTTTCCAGCCCTATCACTGGCTTGTCAACAGCCCACCAGGAGCGTCGTAAGGGACGGGTCTAGACACTAGATGCACGGGTGATGTGAATCTACTATAGTAATTAGTGTGCATCAGTTTCTACTGTTCTTTTGTAATAACAAAAATCTTTGTTGTATTCTCGTACCTGGCTCTCTTCTCTGATAAACGCTCTCTGTCAGATTGAGAGATTTCGTAATTACACTAATAATTTATCAGTCACATACGATAATATTGATATGCATATACTCACAGAGAAGCAGATGCACATAGGAATGATTTCTGCCAGATTGGCAGACCACAATGTTATATCAATAATCTGTCAAATAAAAGAGCATTGATATGTGATCTAACATCAATGGAAATTCTCAAATAGGAATGATTTCTGCTAGACTGACAGATCTCAAAGTATAGTAATTTCTGTCAAATAATATAGCTTTGATATTATACGATCTAACAGCAACGCAATGTCCCAAATAGGAATGATTTTTTGTCAAGCTGACAGACCATAAAGTTATATTAATAATCTGTCAAACAAGATACCATTCATAAGTGATCTCACTGCAATGGAAATTCTCGAATAGGAATGATTTCTGTTAGATTGACGGATCAGAAAGTCCAGTAATTTCTGTCAAATAATATAGCTTTGGTATTATACCATCTAACAGCAATGCAAAGTCCCAAATAGGAATGATTGCTGTCAGGCTGACAGATCACAAAGTATATCACAAAGCATATTAATATCTGTCAAAACAAGATAACATTCATATGTGATCTCACAGCAATGCAAAGTCTCAAACAGGAATGATTTCTGTCAGACGGACACGCCACAAAGTACATTAATGTCTGTCATACCGGACAGCATTGATCTTGTGATACCTTATGGCAAAGCAAAGTCCCAAACCGGTACTCTGGTCTTCTTCCTTCCAAAGATCTCCAGGAAAGGAAGACAGTTGCCGTAGACCGTTCCTATATTTGCTACGGAGCTACGCAGTAGATCATTCCTACAGGCACTCGAGGAGATTTATGGCCACGTCTATAATCAATAAACTACTGTTTCTCGGATCGGGAATTTGGGCTAATCCATTTCGTTCGTTTGTATGACCTCAACTTCGACCAGCGATAATTCTAGGTAGGTGGGATGTAGTGGGATGTGCTCAAAGTATTCGGTTGTAAGGAAAGTTTCTGTAGAACGTTTTATCCGGAAACCGGAATCATCTAGGTAATGAATAAGAACGTTTTGGTTAAGGTTGGACCCTCTTTTATAAAAGGGAGACATTACACCATATTTTATAGAAGGGAGAAATTAAGCCCTCTTTTATAAAAGGTGGGGAGGGGATGGAAAAACAAAGCCCCGCTTTTATCAATAAGGAGTGGAATTAAACCTCCTCTTTATAAAAGGGAGACATTACACCATATTTTATAGAAGGGAGAAATTAAGCCCTCTTTTATAAAAGGGGGAGGGAGGAAAAATCAAACCCTCTTTTATCATAAGGAGGGAATTAAATCCTCTTTTATAAAAGGGAAAAATTAAACCCTCTTTTATAAAAGGGAAAAATTAAACCCTCTTTTATAAAACGGGGAGGGAGGAGAAATTAAAGCCTGTTTTATAAAGGGAGAAATTAAACCCTCTTTCATAAAATGGAGAAATTAAACCATCGTTTATAAAAGGGAGAAATTAAACCCTTTTATAAAAGGGAGAGGGAGGAGAAATTAAACCCTCTTTTATTATAAGGAGGAAATTAAATCCCCTTTTATAAAAGGGAGAAATTAAATCCTCTTTTTTAAAAGGGGAAATTAAATCCTCTTTTATAAAAAGGAGAAATTAAGCCCTCTTTTATAAAAGAGAGAAATTATACCTTCTTTTATAAAAGAGGAAATTAAACCCTCTTTTATAAAAGGGAGAAATTAAACCCTCTTTTATAAAAGGGAGAAATTGAATCCTCTTTCATAAAAGGGGAAATTAAACCCCCTTTTATAAAAAGGAGAAATTAAATCCTTTAATAAAAGGGAGAAATTAAGTCCTCTTTTATAAAAGTGGAAATTAATCTCTCTTGCATAAAAGTGGAAATTAAACCCTTTATTATAAAAGGGAGAAATTAAACCCTCTTTTATAAAAAGTGAAATTAAACCCTCTTTTATAAAAGGAGAAATTAAACCCTCTTTTATAAAAGGGAAAATCAAACCCTCTTTTATAAAAAGGAGAAATTAAGCCCTGTTTTATAAAAGAGAGAAATTATACCTTCTTTTATAAAAGAGGAAATTAAACCCTCTTTTATAAAAGGGAGAAATTAAACCCTCTTTTATAAAAGGGAGAAATTAAATCCTCTTTCATAAAAGGGGATATTAAACCCCCTTTTATAAAAAGGAGAAATTAAATTCTTTTATAAAAGGGAGAAATTAAGTCCTCTTTTATAAACGTGGAAATTAATATCTCTTGCATAAAAGTGGAAATTAAACCCTTTATTATAAAAGGGAGAAATTAAACCCTCTTTTATAAAAAGTGAAATTAAACCCTCTTTTATAAAAGGAGAAATTAAACCCTCTTTTACAAAAGGGAAAATCAAACCCTCTTTTATAATAGTGGAAATTAAACCCTCTTTTATAAAGGGGAGAAATTAAATCCTCTTTTATAAAAGTGGAAATTAATCTCTCTTTTATAAAAGTGGAAATTAAACCCTTTATTATACAAGGGAGAAGAAATTAAACCCTTTTATAGAAGGGAGAGGGAAGAGAAACTAAGGAGTAGATGAAATCCCCTTTTATAAAAGGGGGAGGGAAGAATGATAAAGAGGGAATGAAACACCCCCCCCCTTTCATAGAAGGGGGCAAAGGGAGGCGAAATCAAACCGTCTCTTTCACAAAAAAAAGGCGAAGCGAAATTAAACGCCGAGCGGAGATTGAACTCGGCAATGCATTTATTCAAAATGCCTGAACTGTAATTCGAGCACAAACGCTCTCCTCCGTAAATGTAGTTGCATACACGTTAATGAAGGGAATTTGCCCGTGACCACATTGTGGCAGAGTTTTTCCGTTAACAAGCTGAGCTAATAATCGTCCTTTGGAGCTCCCACCTCTCTCTCTATTTCTCTCTCTTAACCTCTGCCCGTTTCTCTCTCCGTCTGTCGGTCTGCATCTCTCTGTATCTCAGGCTCCCACTCTCTCTCTCTCTCTTAACCTCAGTCTGTTTCTCTCTCTGTATCTCAGTCTCTCTTTGTCTCTGATTGTCTGTCTGTTTCTCTCTCTCACTCTCTCTCTCTCCGTCTGTCTTTCTTTCGCCCTTTCTCTCTCTCTCTCTGTATCTACACGTTTGTCATTCTGTTTCTCTGTCTGTCTCTCTCTGTTTCTCAGTGTCTTTTTGTCTCTCTGTGCCTCTCTTTCTCTCTCTCTTTTCGTTTCTGTCTGTCAGTATGTTTCTCTTTCTCTCTGTCAATCTCTCTATCTCTCTCTCCGTAGGTCTCCCTTTCTCTCTGATGTCTGGTTCTGTATTTGCCTCTCTCTCTCTCTCTCTGTCAGTCTGGTTCTCTTTCTCTCTGTTACTCTCTCTCTCTCTCTTTGTGGGTCTACCTTTCTCTCTGATGTCTGTTTCTGTATTTACCCCTCTGTCTGTCTGTCTGTTTCTCTGTTTCTCTTGCTCTCTGTTACTCTCTTTCTTTGTATGTTTCCCTCTCTCTATGATGAGTTTTCCTGTATTTCCCCCCCACCCTCTCTCTCTCTCTCTCTCTCTTACTCACTGCTGATATAATTTCACTTCATTTACCACACAACGCAATATCAACCAAAGCAATCCACAAGCAAGCAACCAGGGAGCCCTTTTTCAAGCCGACTTCCTGATGACGACAGCCAATCCAGCCAAATCCACACGAAGAACCTTTCAAAAACACACCGATTTGATTTCGAAGATCACCCCCACCCCCCACCACCACCGCCTCTGCATTTAACTCTAAGTCTCCGGCATTCGAGTTCATGAATGAATATGATGATTTCTGCCCTGCTGCTGCTGCTGCTGCTGCTGCTGCCGAAGTCAAGCGGTGCTTAGCAAAGCGATTTCTAAACAGTCCATGATCGTCGGTAAACAAGCGCAGCTTTAATGGATTTCTGACGGTTACAGTAACGAATCTCAGTCGTTGTCGTCGTCGATTGCGACTGATTTCTCTGGATGCGGACGAGGTCGCTTGATTTGGCCGGGAGGTCTTCCTTTCCTGCGGTTTGTGGTCCTTGCTTATTTTCATGATATACAAACTCGGTTTCTTCCTTGCTTGGCAGTTCGAAAATATAGCACAAGCTCTGTGTTCAAATAATGGGTCCTGACTTATTTTCTAGTTTTTTAAGCCTATTTCTTCTTTGGCAGTTCAAAAATAGCACAACCTCTTCAAAAAAAAAGGGGGAGGGGGCTTTATCTATTTTCTGAAATTCCAATCCGTTATCTCATTTAGCAGTTCTGAAATAGCACAGATTCTTATTTTTCAGAAAAGGGGTCCTGCTCTTCTTTAGCAGTTCTGAAAGGGGTCCTTATTCATTTGGTGATATTTGAGTCCATTTCCTTCTTTACAAGTTCGAAAATAGTACAGGCACCTCTTTTTTTTTTTTTTTTTTTTTTTTTTTTTTTAGGGGGTCCTGGTCTGTTTTCTAATAGAACAGCCCCTTTTTTCAAAACAGGGTTCCTGATTTATGATTTTTCAGTCCGTTTCCTTTACCAGTTATGAAATAGCACAACTGTTAAAAAAAAAATGGATCCTGATATATTTTCTGATATTTAAGTCCATAGTCTTCTTTGGCAATACGAAAATAGCACAGGTTCATTTTTTTCAAAACACGAGTCATACCTAATTTTCTGATATTCCAGTCTATTTTCTCCGTCTACAGTTCTGAAATAGCACAGTCTCAAATTTTTTTATTTTTTTTGGTTTGAAAAATAGGAAATAAATTCATAACATTGCCCATATAGGCTGTGCCTAGCATTTACCATAAGTTAAAATAATATGTTAACATTTTTATGAAAGCTAATTTCACGACAGTACCCCACGTATCTTGGAGTAACAAGAGAAGGTTTAAGGGTACGTATTTTGGAGCATTCAGGTAAAGTTAACTTTCATCGACATTTGCAACGTTAATAGTTCAGTTCAATTTAACTACAAACAGAAAGTAAATATCAAAGTAAGGGAGGGAAAATTACAAATTAATAGAAAGCAAATTCAACTACAAACAGAAAGTAAATATCAAAGTAAATGAAGGAAAATTACAAATTAATAGAAAGCAGCGTCATTCGGAAGTTCATCCCATCATGGTAATATTTTGTAAACAAATGGTCGATGAATATGCACTCCGTTATTTATCAGCTGATTAGGTACATTGTTTTGACGGTGACGTCGATGAATACAATATTCATAAGGGTGCTTTAGGGTGAGGAATCTTTGCTATGGTGATTCTTTTCCCTATTTCCTTTTGCTAAGGAGTAAGGAAAATTTCCATAGACAAATATGAGGCATATTAAAAGGTTTGGACAATAACGATTCTTAATCTGGTAGATTTTCTGTTCGATTATTATTATTATTATTATTATTATTATTATTATTATTATTATATTATTATTATTATCATACAAAAGAAAAACCCTAATCTTAAGAAACAAACCCACAAAAGGGAAACTTGACCTAAAATTCAAACTTTTAAAGACTATTATTATTATTATTATTATTATTATTATTATTATTATTATTATTATTATTGGGCAAAAGATGAACTCTATTCATAAGGAACAAACCCACAAAAGGGAAACTTGACCTAAAATTCAAACTTTTAAAGACTATTATTATTATTATTATTATTATTATTATTATTATTATTATTATTATTATTATTATCATTATTATTAAGCAAAAGATGAACTCTATTCATAAGGAACAAACCCATAAAAGGGAAACTTGACCTAAAATTCTAACTTTTAAAGACTATTATTATTATTATTACTATTATTATTACTATTATTATTATTATTATTATTATTATTATTATTATTATTAAGCAAAAGATGAACTCCGGGTTGCATCCTGCCTCCTTAGGAGTCCATCACTTTTCTTACTATGTGTGCCGTTTCTAGGATCACACTCTTCTGCATGAGTCCTGGAGCTACTTCAGCTCTAGTTTTTCTAGATTCCTTTTCAGGGATCTTGGGATCGTGCCTAGTGCTCCTATGATTATGGGTACGATTTCCACTGGCATATCCCATATCCTTCTTATTTCTGTTTTCAGATCTTGATACTTTATTCCATTTTCCTTTTCCCTCCCTCTTTCTCTTCAACTCTGGTGTCCCATGGTATTGCGACATCAATGAGTGATACTTTCTTCTTGACTTTGTCAATCAACGTCACGTCTGGTCTGTTTGCACG
>NC_061104.1:4953329-4963329 GCF_015104395.2 Macrobrachium nipponense
TCTCTCTCTTTGTCTATCTCTCTGTCTCACTCACTATCTCTCTCTATCTATCTGTCTCCCTCACTATCTTTCTATCTCTGTCTCCTTCACTATCTTTCTATCACTCTCTCTATCTATCTCTCAGTCTCCCTCACTATCTCTCTCTCTGTGTCTCTATCGCTTTTTCCATCTCCTCTTCTTTCATCCAGTCATTCAGTGTGCCCCTAAATTCAAATGTGTAATCTCTTATGTTACTTTTATTCTTTCAATGTTTCTGTGAGATGTCAGTGGAATATCATTATCATTAATATATATACATATATATCATTATTATTATTATTATAAGAGACAAACCTATTATTCTTCCGTAGTCTTCCGTGTACTGCTACAGAGAATACTGCATCGTTATACTAAAATATTTCTTTTAGAAATCACACGAAATATTATTATTATCATGAAAATAATTTAACCATATCACTGAGCTGAGTATCAGATAGTAAGCCTGTCGTTCATTGTACTTATCGGATAGTGACTGAGCTATGCATAACTTACGATTATTATAATCATTATTATTATTGCTATTATTATTTTTATTTGTTTTGAATATGGTTCATCTGAATAATCCTCTTCAAAGACATCTACCACTATTATTAAAAATTATTATTATTATTATTATTATTATGGTTATCATGACTGGGTAAAGACATCCCATTTTTTAGAATTCCAGAGACAACTATTAATATCACTATTATTATTATGCCTAAGTAAATTAACCCAATTATATTGAGACCCACAGACAACTCCTATTAATTATCATTATAATTATCAATATGCTTAAGAAACCCCATTTCTTGAATGCAAGAGACAACTATTAATATAATTATTATTATGCCTAAATTGTGTTTGTTTGTTTATATGGCGTTTTTACGTAGCATGGATCCAGTAGTTATTCAACAACGGGACCAACGGCTTAACGTGACTTCCGAACCACGTCGAGAGTGAACTTCTATCACCAGAAATACACATCTCTCACTCCTCAATGGAATGGCCGAGAATCGAACTCGCAACCACCGAGGTGGGACGCTAACACCATACCAACCACGCCACTGAGGCGCTTAATGGCTATTATTAATACGCTTAAGAAACCACATTTTAATGAATCCCAGAGGCAACGATTATTATGCCTAAGTAGAGAAAGAGAAACTCAATTTCATTGAGACCCAGAGACAATTTTGTTATGATTATAACTATTATTCCAGACACGCCGCTGTATACAGATTCCCACAGAGACAACTGCCACTCTGGGGTCATTCCCAGAGCGAAGAGAGATTCGTTAAACTGGTATCCATTACAGCGAGGGCAAACCCTAACAATGGAGTTTTTACCGTTTTAATTGGATTTTCATGCGTACAAATATTTACCCTATCCCACCCCCCATTCTCTACATCCATCCGTTTTTCTTTCAGTTCGATTCCTGGTACAAGGCAGAGTGGTCTATTTTACCTTTTTTTCTTTTCTTTTGCTTGAATTTTTTTTTGTCTGAAAATTTTTTTTTTTGGTCGAGTAAATTTTTTTTTTTTTTCCAGACCGAATTGATGATGGCTGCTTTGACTAAAGTTCTCTATCATTATTTTTAAGTCAATTTTTTTTAGTCAATGAATTTATTCTTTTCTTGGTTAGAGGGAATTAATGGCTGTTAGGACTAGCATTTTTCAATTATTTTTTTTTTTTTTTGCCAGAGTGAATTGATGGCATTTTGGACTAGATATCTTTACAATTTTATTTATTCATAAGTCGGTATCAAAGACTGCCACGCTATAACCTGTTTTTTTTTCTCTCAGAGTGAATTAATGCCTGTCATGACTAGACTACTTTACAATTTTATTAATCACCTATTTGTATGTTAATATCGAAGACTGCCAAGCAATGGTCTGCAATGTCTATTTTTTTTTCTCAGAGAGAACAGATGACAATTTGAACTTGATTTCTTTATAATTCATCTATCTATTGCATCTGTAAACATAGAAGACTGCCAAGCCATGACTATAATAAATGTAATATAATTTTTTCATTACATTATTCTCAAACTTGCCTTGAAAATATGATCCATTTCTTGTCTGTAAGAGTCAACTGGTGAGACTGATTCATTTATTTGTTTGTATAAGCCAGTACCGAAGACTGCCAAATACGTCAAATATTATCATCACATTTTCTTTTGCTATTATCTTCAAAGCTGTTGTCCTACAAATATAAAGACAGTTCTCCAAATGGGATTTTCTTTCCCCAATTTTGTCTATCTTTGTAGTCCTCTCTTTGAAAACAATTGAATTTAGTGTTCAAAGTGTTATACTCCCCTCTCACTCTCTCTCTCTTCCTCTTTTTCTTTTTTTATTTTTACTTTTGGTAAATTGCAACTGTTTTCTGTGTCACCCTTCTATTTTGTTTTTGGGTTTTTGTTAAAATACCTGTGGGTTCCTGTTCACGCCATTTTGACGCCAATGGCCCGTGAATTTTAGGGTGATTTTTCCACGAAGGCGTTTGTTTACTGCATTCGATGTTCTTTGCCAAATTTTACAGCTAAATATCTATTATTTAAAATCGTTTAGTTTTACTACATAGTGATAATATTTATCAGAATACTTTACTGATCATGAATGTAAATATTTACTATCTACTGGCCTATGGTTATCAGAATAACATAGTGAAACGGAATATACAATTTAGGGCAAAGGACAAGTGCTGGGACGGTCAATGCTGAGGTCATTCAATGCTGATGGGGTGGGGGAACCTGCTAATTGCACTATGAAATAGCTGGTGGGAGAAGATGAAAAATAAATGGAAGACAGAGAATATGAACGGAGATACAGTAAAATGAATGAGAGGTTTTGCAGGTAGGGCCCCAGAAGGGAGGCTGCAACGAACCTTGGGGGCGGTGCACTGTAGGCATTTATTTGAGGTTCTTTGCGGCGTACCTTCGGCCCCTAGCTGTAACCCTTTCTGTTTCTTTTATAGTATCTCCGTTTATAATCTCTTTTTATTCCCAAGCTTCCCAAGAATACGACGTTCATTAGGGAGAAGTAAGGAGAGGTAAAGAGGAGCAGAGAAAGAAGAGATCTAACTTATTAGAAAAGGAAAAATTGAGTAATTAGTAAAGAGATGAAAATGCATTCGAAATGCAAGGAGAATACATAATGCACTCACCGTAAAGTATGACATATAACGAATTATACCTCACGGACGCACCAGCTTTGAAAAAAAAAATAAATAAATAAACAAATAAATAAAATGAAAGTAAACAAAAACCATAATTGAACTAGAACGGGGAGTTTACGAGCCCGGAAAAAGATAACAAAACAGGAAGTTACGAAACATTACCATATAAATAAATACATATACACATATATACGCAGCTCATTGAACCACGCCTGATGCGGCTACATAAACAAAGGGTAATAATTGGAAACTGAGAGATTGTAAATAGAGAAGGTTTACTAAACAAACAAGATGGAAGAAGAGAGAGAGAGAGAGAGAGAAAGAGGAGCGTGTTTAGGATTATTATTTTTGCCCGATCTCTTTGCAGAGACGAGCGCTAAATAATATATGTATACTCGTGTACGCAGCTATGCATATATGCAAACGTGTGTGTATATGTGTATGCATGTATATTATATATTATTTATATGTATTAATATATATATATATACACATATATAACACATGTTACTTATGCATATATGTGTATATATACACACATTTATATACATATGTATGTATATGGATATATATTTATAAATATATACATTCATACATAATATATACATATATACGCACGTTTGCATATATGCATAGATACATACACATATATTACATATGTATATGTGTGTATATATAATATATATACGCAAACATATATATACATATGTAATATATGTATGTATATAGATATATATTTATACATATAAAGATATACCTATAAATATATACATTCGTACATATATACACACGTTTGCATATATGCATAGCTACATACACGAGTATACATATATTATCCTAAACACGTTCCTCTCCATCTCCCTCCCTCCCTCTCTCTCTCTCTCCGTTCGTCCATATTGTTTGTTTAGTAAAACCGTCTCTATTTACAATCTCTCAGTTTTCAATTATTACCATTTGTTTATGTAGCCGCATCAGGCGTGGTTCAATGAGCTGATATGTATATATGTATTTATTTATATGATAATATTTCGTGACTTCCTGCTTTGTTTTGTTCAATTATCGTTTCTGTTTACTTTCATCTGTTTTTTTTTTTTTTTCAAAGTCAGCGTGTCCGTGATGTAATTTGGCATAACTGTCATATACATTTCGGTAAATGTATTATGTCGTGCTATTTAAGCGTAAAACGCTCAAAGCAAAGATGAAATGCATTACTAGCCTGTTACCATTCTCCTTGCATTTTTAAATATACATTTTAATCCATTTAATTTATATATATACATATTATAGATATATATATATATATATATATACACACATATATATATATATATATATATAATATATATATTTATGTATATATATCGTATATATATATATACATATAGTATATATACTTTATATACTATATATATATATATATATATATATATATATATATATATATATATATATATATATATAAAAAATAATTTCAATAAGAGACATTACATAAAACCCACAACCTCTCAAAACAGGTCTCCCAGGTCAGTCACATGCAAACGACTGTTTAAACGACCACTTGACCATACAATTGCATTCTGGGATCGATGAACTATTCGGTATAGGACTATCGATGGAATGCCTGTTTGGAATATGGCTATTACATCTCTATTTTCTGCTGTCTGAGCCTATTTTGAAAAGAGAAACGAAGAAATTATATGGCTGACTTAGATATTTATCATTATTTACAAGTTAACAAGTTGAAAATGGCCGTTTAATAAATAAAAGCTAACTCAAAACACCCCGTAAGAAGAACGCTTCCAGCACTAGGTCTAAGGCTCTCTCCGCTGGTAAGCCTCTCCACGTGAAAAGACAAGGAGGAAGGAGGAGGGGTGGGGGGGGGGGGTAGGGACCCGGGTAAGGGTGGGGGGTGATGGAGAATTTCGGGATATTCCCCTTGCAATGATGAAAGTGTCAGTCCGCGTTACAGCCACCTGGTGGCGACCTCGGAAACTACCCGTGCGGCTGACATGTCATTTCTCCTGGTCTTACTTCCTCGTCGGGGGTGGGGGTCGGGGGAAGGAATTTACCCCCTGTGGGAGATCTGGAGATCTACGTAGTGGTGTGTCTCGGTAAGCCGCCAGGGGAGGAGGTGAGGTCGTTTGGTGTATATATATATATATATATATATATATACACACACACACACACAGAGAATGTTTACCAAAAGCACGTCTGCATCTCTATGCTTCCTTGCATAACTAACGTATAAAACCAACGATCACCGTACGTACGTATTTGATATTGGCTTATCTACGTGATGGCGTTAATACATTTACGTATTATATTACCTTTACAAGCACAAAGTTCTTTCTGAGAGGGAAATATAGCTTTATTCACTATTTCTCTTTCACCCATTCTCTCTCAGTATCAGCAATAGTACTAGTATCTACGAAACACTCCTGAACACCTCTTCTGTGTCTCCTATCTGCGATCGCAGTCTCTCTCTTTCTCTCTCTCTCTCCCTCTGTCTCTTTTTCTCTCATATCCCGTGCCCCATCTTCCCACGACCCAATTCCGCGCCAAATTGAATCCGAAACCCTTTCCTGAAAGAGAAGTAAACACTTCTCTCAAACGCGATCTCCGGTATTCATGTCTGTCGCTAGACTCAAACTTTGGTATAACAAGTCTGTTGACTGAAACATATTGGATTACTACAATGCACGGAAAAGTACGGCACAGCACGGCATTTTATGGCTCTCTCTCTCTATCTCTGTCGTTTCGTCTCCGAGTAGTTTTTTCGTCTCCGAGTACGGCTTTGCGAATATACGAGTTAAACTCAGTCCCTATCTTTTCCTCCAATCGTTGATTAAAATAGAATGGGGACCCGCTCTCTCCCTCTCTCTCTCTCTCTCTCTCAGGTTTCGTGCTTGAGTACGGCCTCCTGGCGAATAATAAACGAGTTAAACACAGGAACGATCTTTTTCTCCAATCGCTGATCAAAATAGAATGAGGAAGATTACAACAAAGGCTCAAATAGTTATACGAAGTTCTGAGCTCTCTATCTCATCGACTTTAGCGAATTATCCGTTGCTTTTTAATTTCGCTAAGTTCTGACTCCGGCCGTGGAAAACTCGCTTAAAGGCGATGACTCTGAAAGATTTTAAACAAGCCTTGCTACTTTGTTTTTAATATACTCTTGACTGGTTGAATATACCACAAGAAGTCAAACATATAGGCCTAGTGAGGATAATAATAGGTTTATGTTCACGTAGAACTAGTAATAGTTTGGAGCAACTAAAAACCACCACATGGATTCTAATGTGTGTCATTTGCAGGTTATGAAAAGCAGTAATGAAAAAACAGTATAATGGTGACGATATAATAGTATCAACAGAAACTACCAATGCATAAAACCATCTAGTTTGGTTGTATAGATGGGTGTATTTAGAGCATTATTTGAAAGCCATGTTAGCTAACCAATATTTCTCAAAGAAAATATTTTTTTAAAAATTGTAAATAATATGAGTAGAGTATAATAATTTACTGTAGCCCAGTATAGACTAATTATCTATGAATGGTGGACCGTAGAATTGAAGAAATAGACTAGAACTAGACCGATTATAACCCTTGACACAAACCACGGCACACAATGGCTACCCTCACCCACCCCATTCCAACTGAAAAGCAAACATTCGTGTAATTCGAAATTATACGAAATTAACTAACCCATTCGAACGAGACCAGAGAGAGGGGCTCACAACCTTACCAGTGAGTTGGTAGGGGAGCGGGATAGGTGGAGGGGGGAGGAGGAGGAGGATGAAGAGAGTCCACATTAATAGCATTAGGGAATTATCTCTTAGATATCATTAAATCAAAATTTGATTCCGTTATAACGGTTCCCCTCGTGAGTCTATGTAATTCGACTTTGTACCTTTCCCCAAAAGGGGACAGAGAGAGAGAGAGAGAGAGAGAGAGAGATCAACGGCGCATTTGTGCTTTAAATAGAATACATTACAAAGCTTTGCATTATATTACGTTATATCATGGCTTGCTGGTTCTTCATTTGGGATTATTAGTACCATCAATATAATTACTATTAGCGGAAGTCTTTCGTTATTTTAATGGTGATTTGATACAAATTCTCATTTGGAGGAGATATAAAAAGAGAAAATGTGATAACGAATAGTACTACTATTAGGCCGATGTAGGCATGAAAGTTATTACTTTAATCTACCATTATTTAAGTTTTTAAGACTTTCAGCTTTTAACAGTGGAATTATTTACTTTAATCTGTTGTTGTTGTTGTGTGTGTGTTTATTACAATGCTTTGTTTGTAATTTCGTGAATTTTTGGTCTTAGTTGAGACACCACTGTTGAATAAGTCTAGGTACACAAAGCATTGCATAGGTCGACAGATATATATATATATATATATATATATATATATATATATATATATATATACACAGACACAAATTTCACATTTTACCCCAATTCCAAGTCAGATAGAAACTAGACCTAGCACTAAGTTAACCTTGTTGAATCCCTTTGTCTTGGCCGTTAAATACAGTAATATGCGCCACTCTAACTTTACAAAAACATAATCTAAGGTCGTACGCAACACCCTGGGGTCCTAACCTGACCGCCCTTGACCTCCAAAACCCACGCCCACCCTCCCGAAAAAAATACAAACCAGGGTCATCATACCTTAGGCCTATACGGAAGTGTTGACTACCAGATTCTTCGTCCAACCCACGAGGATGAGTTCTTGTTGTCTTCAAAGATGTGGATATAATATTTTCGTTTTTAAAACCACAAGTAACGAGAAATAAGGCTGTATTATATAAGATCACACGATTAACGACACTTCGAGGCTAAAGTAGCGGTTAAACTGAATTCAAATTGGGGGCAGTGACGTCAGAGCCTCAGACGTTGGTGAAGTAGTCACGTGACCAAACTGTTGTCAGGGAGATTGCATGGATAATTAAGAAGGGAGTGGTTGAATATACAACTGTAAAATACAGTTACTCAGTTTATGTATTTACAGTGATTTTGTCACAGAGGAGTTTTTTAAACGAGGTTGGTTTACGAAAGGACGATTTCCGTGTTTTCCCGCCGAACTGTGACGTCATCGAGTGAGGAAAACTAAAACATTCTGTTTCCCTGATGGGAATTATTTCCTTCGGAAGGTAAATCGTAACTCAATTTAATTATATTTACAGTGTTTTTTGCCGCAGAGGAGTGTTTTAAATGAGGTTGGTTTACGAAAGGACGATTTTCGTTTTTTCCCGCCGAGCCGGGACTTCATCGAGTGAGGGAAAACTAAAACCTTCTGTATTTCCCTGATGGGAATTGCTGTCTTGGTAAAGAAAACCGTAGCTCATTGAATTATATTCACAGTGATTTTTACATAGAGGTAGTTTTAAATGAGGTTGATTTACGTAAATAACAAGTTCCGTGATTTCCCGCCTAACTGTGACGTCATCGAGTGAGTTTCCAGCAAAAGGTAAAATAAAAATCTCCGCATTTTTCTGATAAAAAGTCGTTTCTCATGACTGATATAAAAATGACCCCATAGACGATACGATGAGCCCAATCAGGTCGTCTGACCCGGAAGTAAACACATAATGTCTTCCTGTTCTCATCGGTAGGAATTCGTCTGCCTCTCTGACTGGGTTCGTGTGATTTTCGTTTTTACTTCAGGTGGCCCTGAGCCTCTTCTATCATATTCACAGGACCCCATAGAGCCCCAGTGGTGATCAACCAGAGGGGAAAGCCCCCATAGGAATGAATTTCAGTTTCAGCTTGGGAATTGGCCACAGATTGGCAAGCTCAGTGAGCTCACATAGGTCTAGGAACAGTGTTCATCCGTAATAATCATCGGTCTACACTACCGGGAGGTTACGTTGTTCGTTTCTCTCCGCTAGTTTTGTGTGTTTGTTTGTGTTAGTGTTTTATTTTGAAGAAGACAGTTTTGGAAAGGGGGAGGGGGGTCGGATGACATTTTGACGTTCGGTGAAAGGATGCATGGGCCAAAAATAGTCCGAGAACCACTGCTGCATAGACGATAAGCGGTCCATTCTACCTCCGGTATCTGCGCTTCCCAATGGACATTGGGACTGACTATATTTGACTTCATTTTGCCGTTACCTGGTCGTGTGTTTGGACACTCCCCCCCCCTTCCCCCCCCCCCCCCCACCCCCACCCCAACCCCAGAACCCCCTCCGCTGACTGACGAGGCTCCTGACTGTAAGGAAGAAGGAGAACCTGGATTAAACATTGTCTCCTTGGAGAAATGGAACTTGAACCTGCGGAGATTGGACCAATAGGCCTATACATGGAATTATTATATAAAGAAATGGTTTTCCTTCTTATATATACAAACGAAACGCTCGTATGAGACAACCAACATCACAAAACGAGAGATTATTATTAGCCAAACTTCGCTTCAACCGCCCCACGCCCATCATGGAGGCGTTCCTCAGGGCACGTAATCAAATTGTCATAGAAATTATTCGAGTTTTGCAACAAGAATGCATAAAGGTAAGAAACGGAAATATGTTGCATATATATAAAGCATGTGCGTAATATGTACACAAACTGTACATAAATATCAATACTTATGTATACGCACACATGTACAGCAGTAGTTGTTGATATTATTTTTGTTGTTGTAGCCTACAGTGGTTGTTGTTGAAATAATCATTAACTAAGCCACTGGTTGCCTGCAAAACATTTCTACATAGATTTAGCGTTATACCTACCATCTGTTTTACACTAGGTCTAGGGTCCACACTAGCCTTCTTAATTAATCCATGGGTAAGGT
>NC_061104.1:4968329-4970829 GCF_015104395.2 Macrobrachium nipponense
CCAGATTGCTCTATATGTTTTCCCAGAGTCTCTTACTTGGTTCGGCTTCAGGGATTTCTGGGTGTTGTCTTCCCCTCTTAGTTGGCTGTATAGTCTTTTCTGGTTGGTTCCGAATAGTTTGTTCTGTTGGTATCCCTTATTCCTGTTCATGTACCGTTGGATCTTATGTGCTTTGGCCTTAGCCTCTGTTTTTACATCTTCTATTGTGTTATTTAGTCCCACTCTCTTGTACTTTGTATTTCTCGCTTGAGTTCCTCCTTGTTTTCTTGCTTCTTAGCCTTTTTTCTGCCATCTCTTTCAGTTTACTCAAATCAGATCTCATCACCATGATTTGCTTTTCCAGCGCCTTTTCCAAGGAGGTTGCTGTTTTGGTTTCTGTTGGGTTGGTTGTGCTGGTGGTGTTGGTGTTCGAATTCCCATCAGTTCTGCTACTAATCTTGCTCCTGCATATGTCAAGTTATTTGTTTCTGTGATACTGGTGGTCTGTATTATGCCCATTATTTCATTGACCTCACTTGTTTTCTCCCTTAATTTCTTGGTGTTGTAGGCTTTCATGGAGGGGATCTTTGTTCTCTCTGTATCTGGCTCCATCCATTGTCTAATCTTTTCTAATCTATTATTATTATTATTATTATTATTATTATTATTATTATTATTATTATTATTATTATTATTATTATTTGTATTTCTGGAATACTTAAGAAAAGGAGTTTATTTATTATGTAGTTAACTTATTATTATTATTATTATTTTATTTTATATTTTTGGAATACTTAAGAAAGAAATTTACTTCTCTACTATATATATATATATATATATATATATATATATATATATATATATATATATATATATATATAACATTATTTTTATTGATATCAGTATTATTATTATTATTATTATTATTATTATTATTATTATTATTATTATTATAAAAAATTATTGTTCATATTTTTGTAATACTTAAGATAACAATTTATTCTTATACTATATATGTGACTATTGTTATTATTGTAATTATCAGCATCTTTAGCTAAACTTCAGCCAGATCTGTAAACCTCAATATAATTCATATAATCCCAAAAGACAAGTCATCAAATTGTTGAGTAATCCCCCCTCCATTTCAATAACCACCTAACGTAAGAAGTTTAAATCTCCCTCCATAAATATTTAAGGGTAAATCTTCCCCTTAGGGAACAGTAATCCTACTTTGGGGGGATTTATAGAAATCTTAGCTCTTAATCCCCTCTTGGAGGACGTCTTATTATTATCATTATTAAGTTCTTCTTCGGGTGCAATAATCTTTCTTTAATTACAAACGATCATCTGTGGTGATTATAAGTGATCGTTTGTGTTTTTGCCATAATCAGTGTAATGAATTTTCGTAAGTCGTTTTGTATTTGTAGTTTAATTGGTCTGTGGTTTAAATTTGTTTTTCAGATATTATATATATATATATATATATATATATATATATATATATATATATATATATATATACGTAAATATATTTTTTTCAAATATATATATATATATATATTATATATACATAAATATATAT
Source organism: Macrobrachium nipponense (assembly GCF_015104395.2). NCBI lineage: Eukaryota > Metazoa > Arthropoda > Malacostraca > Decapoda > Palaemonidae > Macrobrachium > Macrobrachium nipponense. Next base: position 4,969,891 of record NC_061104.1, read on the forward strand.
ACGAAATATATTTTTTTCAAATATATATATATATATATATATATATATATATATATATACATACATATATATATATATATATATATATACATATATATATATATATATATATATATATATATATATATATAAGAAAGTAAGCACTCTTACACAAAATAAACTAACGTAAGCCCAACCCGAATAAAAATGAAATAAATAACTGAATCTGTTTTCATTATAACAACAACGGAAGCAAAGCGGGAACTGAACTTGACATTGTATATGGATTCATTATATTCATTGTACCTCAACTTTAAATCGTGTTTACCAGTCCCGTCTCGCAAATGGAGCCGTGTCCTGCCATCGAAGGCACATGGCGCTAGTTATACAATGTCTCTCTCTCTCTCTCTCTCTCTCTCTCGGTGACACCCTAGGTGTTTCTTTACGAGTATATATTATGCATTGGGTAGATACAACTATGGTCGAAAAACAAAAGTTCTAGTGATCTCTCTCTCTCTCTCTCTCTCTCTCTCTCTCTCTCTCTCTATGTGACTCCTTACGTGTTTCTGTACGAGTATACGTATGCTTTGGGTAGCTACAATTATTGTTGAAAAACAAGAGTTCTCTCTCTCTCTCTCTCTCTCTCTCTCTCTCTCTCTCTCTCTCTCTCTCTCTCTCGGTGACACCCTAGGACTAGGTGTTTCTGTACTACGAGTATGTAGCAATCTCTCTCTCTCTCTCTCTCTCTCTCTCTCTCTCTCTCTCTCTCTCTACAACACCTTAGGTGTTTATATTTACACAAGGACACTCTGTGCAACTAATTTTGCAAACAAAAATCGAGCAAAATAAAGGAGAAAAAAGTTTAAAGTTGAAAAAGTAGCTCCCTTGAGTCCTAGACCTACTAAGTTACCGGTTCACTCGCCATAAGTACGATGTCGTCATGAATGAAGTGAGATATTG
>NC_061104.1:4975829-5000829 GCF_015104395.2 Macrobrachium nipponense
TATAATATTATACTTATTACCTCAATATAATGATGCTGAATATTAATACACGGCTCCCAAGTAATCTCCCTTCTGCAATGTCTGGAAATATTATAATGATTACCACAATATAATGACGCTGAAAATTATTACAAGGCTGGCGAAGAAATATTCCCTCTCTGATGCAGTGTCTGTTGAATATCATTATATCATTATAAATGATTGCCATGATATAATGACGGCCAGAATAAATATTCTGGCTGTTGCAAATGATTAAAAGGCTGGCGAAGAAATATTCTCTCTCATCTGCAGTGTCTCTGTGTGTATCATTATTATATTATAATGATTGCCATAATATAATGACGTTGGGTATTAATACAAGGCCAGAATAAATATTCTCTGCCGCTGCAGTGTCTCTATGTGTGAGTATTATTATAATGATTACTCAGAATATATCCCTATAAACAAGAGCGTCCAGAGGTATTGCAGTGAGTGAGAGAGAGAGAGAGAGAGAGAGAGAGAGAGTTTACTCTTCCCCGTTGATAAGCTTCGTTAAGTCGGACTTAACCGCCGTAAACCGGGGACTAAAGAAAACTTCCCCAATCACCTCTTGAACTTGGGCGAGAAGAAGACGAGGAAACAAGATCCAAGAAGTTCAGGCTGTGAAGTTCTGAAGTTCTCCTTAGCTTGAGATATCTAGAGACTTCGGGGGAAGGGGTGGTGGTTAGTTTTTTGTTTGTTGCTTTGCGTATTGATTGTCTGTTAGGGTGATTATCTCCTTGAGATCAAATTCACTAGACTTTGACTAAAAATTCCTTTTTATAAAAAAATTCTCAGAGTTTTGGACGATAGTTCTGGTTGAAGACCAATTCCTTAAAGTTGTGACTAACAATTCCCTTTAGAAATTCCAAGCTTTGGCTAACAATTCCCTTTAGAAATTCCAAGTTTTGAGTAACAATTCCCTTTAGAAATTCCAAGTTGTGACTAACAATTCCCTTTAGAAATTCCAAGTTTTGAGTAATAATTCCCTTTAGAAATTCCAAGTTTTGACTAACAATTCCCTTTAGAAATTCCAAGTTTAGGCTAACAATTCCCTTTAGAAATTCCAAGTTTAGGCTAACAATTCCATGTAGAAAATCTACAACTCTTTACGAACGATACCTTGTAAAAAACGAATAAAAAAAACTCCTAAGTGTTAACTAAGAAATCCTGTTCATAATTCCAAGTGTTGACAAAGATTTCTTGTAAGAAATCTACAAATTTTGACCAATAATTCTTTTAAGAAAAAAAAAACTCGATTTTGACCAGCAATTCCAATGAAAAAATTCCGAGTTTTGACTAATAACCCAAAAAAAAAAACTCAAAGTTTTGGCCAACAATTCCATTCAAAAACTCTGAGTTTGGAGTAATAAAATTTCTTTCAAAAATCTGTAAGTTTTGACTAACAATTCCTCATAAAAAAACTCCTGGAAAAAAAATTTAAAGTTTTGTCCAACAACACCCAAGAGGGAGAGAGAGAGAGAGAAAGAGAGTTAGTTAAAGAAAAAGAGAGAGAGAGAGAGACGGCAGCTGCTATGAGCTAACGCAACAAAAGAAAACACTCTCTCCTCATTAACCGAGTTCATTCACTCGTTAATAACTATAGTCGCCTATCAGTACTTTGACACTAATGAGGATTTTAAGATAGTATTTTTTTTTTAAATGAAGTTAAAGTTTTCCATTTCGATTAATCAATGATTCAAATTCCGACCGAGAAAAAGAAGACACGCCAAAAAAAAAAAAAACAAAAAAAAAAAAAAAAAAAAAATCCGACCGAGGAAAAAAAACGCAAAAAAAAAAAAATTTCCGACCGAGGGAAAAAAAAAAAAACCAGAAAGCCATCAGTTGGTACAGTAATAGGTTTCATTACTTTATTTGATTATTTTGTTTCCCCCTTTTGTTTTTTTTGTGTGTGTTTTTTTGTTTTGTTTATTAATCACTCCATCGGCCCCGGGAACTTTTGCTCATTAAGAAAATGATTGCTCTGGCTTTTACAAAGCCGGGGACGAAACGGCACTTTGCTCGTTTTGTGCAACATAAAACGACGGTGCATTTAAATAAACGCTCACCGTTTAGAGTTTGTTTGGGGGGGGGGGGGGGGCGGCGGCGGGGCACGGTTAGTCGCTTAATTGATTTTGTAGTCGGGTGTGAATTTCAGAGATGCCGAGAACTGTTTATTTTGAAGCCGAATGTGAAAGTGTCTCCTGTCCTAACTGACGCTATGAAGGTATTTAACATCTATTATTATTATTATTATTATTATTATTATTATTATTATTATTATTTAATTAATTATTTTGTAGAATATTGTAACACACAAAGATGCCTGTCTCATCAAGCCTTTAATTATATTCGATTTGAATTCCTTCGATTACATTCCTAACTGCCGCAAAGAAGGTAATTTTCTTATTATTTTAACATTTATTATTATTATTATTATTATTATTATTATTATTATTATTTTATTATTATTATTAATTAATTAATTAATTAATTTTGTGAAATATTGGAACACACAAAGATGACTGTCTCATCAACCTTTTCATTATATTTGATATGAATTCCTTCGATTACATTAATCGCTGTTACAATTATGAGATATACTGTTCGGGTCACGGAGGCTACGATTACATTCGCTTGAATGATTTTCGATCGATCGGTCAGAGCGAGAGAGGAGAATATTTCCCCCGTGAATATACTCATCCATAAGTATATGTCAGCCGGTAATATACATGCCACTGAAAGGGGAAAAGCGGCAGAACAAAAAGTAACTAGCAAACAAAGTAGGTAAGCAAAGCAAAGAGTAAATAAACGAAAAGCAGGCGAGCAAAAAAGCAGTCAAGAAAAAAGCAAATAAGGAAAAAAGCAGTTAAGCCCCCCAAAAACGTAGCGGTGGGGGGGGGGGGGGGGGGATCTGAGCAAAACTACAGCTAAGCAAAAGAAAAGTATACCTAGACAAAAAAAAGCAGCAGTTTTTCGCAACGAAAAATCAGCTACGCAAAAATAAAAGCAGTTTAAGCCAAAAAAAATAAAAAAAATTATAATATAAATAAAAAGGCAGCCGCTTTTGGCAATGAAAAGCATCCTAAGCGAAAATAAAAACAGTTTAAGCCCCCCCCCCCAAAAAAAAAAAAAAAAAAAAATTGCCGCTTTTTTTTTTTTTCGCAACGAAAAATGCGCTAAGAAAGCAAAAACGAAAGTAGTTTAAGCAAAAAAATAAAAATAGAAAAAGCAGCCGCTTTTCGCAAATAAAAAAGCAGCTAAGTAAAACAAAAGCAGTTTAAGAAAAAAGAAAAAGAAAGAAACAAAGTAGCAGCTTTTCGTAACAACGCAAACGTGAAAGATCCTTTTCCGCCCAGATTAAAGGACAGAACAGAATCACTCTCAGAATCATCAGCTATAAATAGTCGGGAATCAAAGAGCTTATGAACCCGATTTATTTCCTGACGAGGTTAACGACAAAAGATACAGATCTAGGGCAACAACGAGCACCCGGCGTTCACGCCGGGGGATTTCTATATTTAGAGCACTGGAAGCCATTAATGGAATTCTCATTTCTGGGTCGCGCGCTGACCAGCTGGAAGTGAATTTGGCGCGGAGTGAAGGGAATTCAACGTCGAGCGAATTCATTTCGCTTCGGAGATAGAATGGACACGTATGGAAGTTAGGGCGAAGGGTTAACAACGCGAGTTTTCCAGGTGGTGGGCTTTTCCAGTTTTCAGGGGGGGGGGGGATCCTGGGAAAATGGGTAACTGAATCTTGCACAGTTTCAAGTTTCTAGATCAATTATTTATATCCTCAGTTATCAAGGTACGGACACGTATGAAAGTTTAGGGCGAAGTGTTATCAACGTGACTTTTCTAGGTGGGCTTTCCAGTTTTCGATCCTGGAAAATGGCTAATTGATACTTGCAGTTTTTATGAAGAATAATTACAGTTTCAAGTTTAGAGATAATAGATTAATACCCATATTTATCTAGATAATTAAGAGTATATATATAAAAACACTTCTTTAAACTGTAGCGATACTAATGGATTCTTAGGGTACTTTGATAAAGCATGTCGGTAACTTGTCGCATCCAAATCACAAACAAGTTGAACACAGTCGCTGACTTGTTGGATACAAGTCAACGAACTGAATTCAGCCTTTGTGACGTGTCTAGTTCTTCACTTTCAATCGTGTACTTGCTTGCAACATGTTCGTGTTATGTATGTGATAAGCAGGTGAAATATTTACAGTTGTTGTTGTTGTTTGAGATTAAGCTGGCCTTATGCCAGCACTGGCTCTTGCTCATAGACAACATGTTTTCCCGTAATGTGGACGAGTTCTCGTCGAACTCCAACAAAGTTAGTGTCCACAATTACAGAAAGCAGTAGCGAAATCAAGCATAAAAATACGACGTTTATTTCATTCAAAACAATAATATACCAAGATATATACGGGCGCCTCTGTGGCGTGATCGGTATGGTCTTGGCCTGCCACCTCGGTGGCCGCGAATTCGATTCTCGGGCATTCCACTGAGGGGTTAGAGATGATGTATTTTTGGTGATAGAAGTTCACTCTCGACGTGGTTCGGAAGTCACGTCAAGCCGTTGGTCCCTTTGTGAATAACCACTGGTTCCACGCAACGTAAAATCACCATACAAACGGAGATATACGTATATACGAAGATTTCGTATATGAAAGCGATTCACTTGATCTAAAACGTATTCAGAAGAGGGATCTATCTGGTACCGAGAAATGTTCGTCTGAAGCCCCTTGACTTCAATTCGCCTTATTTTGGTTTTATTTATTTATTTGTTTGTCCGAATTTCATGGATGATGGGCTGCCTTGAATAAGTCTCCCGAGGTCTAGCGGTTGCGTTCAATTGGGGGTCTGGAAGGCTGCGTTCAATCGACCAATTCAGCTGACGTTTCACAGAGATAATTTTCTTAGTTTTATTTTGGATGGGTTTGGGGGGGGAGTTGCGCGTCTGATTTCGATACCGGAGGGAGGAATGGAAAACTTTGGATAAACTACGAGTGAGAGGGAAGCCTGGAAAATCCAGGATAGGTGGAGAACGTCAAGAAAAAACTTCCAGAGGGCGGAGAAAATCCCTGTGTCCAAAAACGTTTTCCAGAATCCTCTCGCAGTTGAGAGAGGGACAGAGACGAATGAACGTAACCAAGGAAAGAAGAAGAGAGGAACTGGAAAAGACAAAAACGAGAATTGAGAAAAGGACTGAGAGTCTGTTAAACAAGGTTTGAAAGAAACGAACGAGAATCAAAACATACGTAAAAAAAGAGAGAAAAATAAAGAATCTGCAATAAAGAATGAAAGAGGAGAGACACTAGGTTCTACAAACAAGTCAGCAACTTATCCCATACATATTGAAGGCATGTTGCAAACAAGTCAGCAACTTATCCGATACATGTTACAGGCATGTTGCAAACAAGTCAATGACCGTAAGTGAGGAGCGAATCTTTGAATAACTGTATGAAGTACTGATTGCAACTACCAATAAGTAGTTGTTATGAACACATCTTGGTAACTTGTTGCACGCATATCACAAACAGGTTGATTAAAGTTGTTGATATGTATTCAACAAGTCTGGAATGTATTCAAAATGTTTGTGATGTGTGTGTGATGAGTTACCGACATGTGTTTTAAGGTAAAGGTCTTTAATTTGTACCCTGAATTACCTAGATAACCGAGGATGTAAATAATTTATCTAGCAACTTGAAACTGTAGTTATTCCTCCCAAACAATGCAAGATTCAATTACCCCTTTTCCAGGATCGAAAACTGGAAAGCCCACCAGGAAAACTCACGTTGATAACACTTCGCCCTAAACTTCCATACGTGTCCGTACCTTGATAACTGAGGATATAAATAATTGATCTAGAAACTTGAAACTGTGCAAGATTCAATTACCCATTTTCCAGGATCGAAAACTGGAAATCCCACCTGGAAAACTCACGTTGTTAACCCTTCGCCCTAAACTTCCATACGTGTCCATTCTATCTCCGAAGCGAAATGAATTCGCTCGACGTTGAATTCCCTTCACTCAGCGCCAAATTCACTTCCAGCTGGTCAGCGCGCGACCCAGAAATGAGAATTCCATTAATGGCTTCCAGTGCTCTAAATATAGAAATCCCCCGGCGTGAACGCCGGGTGCTCGTTGTTGCCCTAGATCTGTATCTTTTATCGTTAACCTCGTCAGGAAATAAATCGGGTTCATAAGCTCTTTGATTCCCGACTATTTATAGCTGATGATTCTGAGAGTGAGTCTGTTCTGTCCTTTAATCTGAGCGGAAAAGGATCTTTCACAGAAACGATGTTACGAAAAGCTGCCGCTTTTATTATCTTTATTTATTTATTTATTTATTTTTTGCTTAAACTGCTTTTGTTTTGCTTAGCTAAGTTTTCGTTGCGAAAATCGGTTGCTTATTTAATTTTTATTTTTTGCTTAAACTGCTTTTATTTTTGGTTAGTTGCTTTTTCGTTGCGAAAAACGTTTTTTTTTTCTTTTTTTTTTTTTTCTTTTTTTTTTGCTTAAACTGCTTTTGCTTTGCTTAGCTGCTTTTTCGTTATGAAAAGCTGCCGCTTTTTTTATATTTTTTGCTTAAACTGCTTTTATTTTTGCTTAGCTGCTTTCTCATTGCGAAAAGCGGCTGCTTTTTTGCTTAGGTTCTATTTTTTGGTTAGTTGGTTTTTTTTCTTTGCTTAGCTGCTATTTTGCTTAGTTGATTTTCCGATAGCTGCTTTTTTGCTTTAGCTTTTTTGTTTGTTTAGCTGTTATTTTGCTTAGCTGCCTTTTTAACATAGCTGATTTTTTTGCTGAGTTACTTCTTTTTTGCTTCTTTTATTTTCCTTTACCTAACTGGTTTTTTTTCCTCAGCTGATTTTTCGCTTAGCTGCTTTTTTGCTTATGTGCTTGTTTTTTTTTTTTTTAGCTCATATTTGCTTAGCTGTTTTTAGTTTAGCTTTTTTTTGCTCAGCTACTTTGTAGATTAGCTGCTTCTTTTAATTAGCTTTTTTTTTTCTTTTTTGCTTAGCTGATTTTCTGCTTAGCTGCTTTTTTGCTTAACTACTTTTTTCTCAGCTGCTTTTTTAGCTTAACTACTTTTTCTCAGCTACTTTTTTGCTTAACTACATTTTTCTCAGGCTGCTTTTTTTTGCTTAACTACTTTTTTCTTAGCTGCTTTTTTTGCTTAACTACTTTTTTCTGAGCTGCTTTTTTGTTTAACTACTTTTTTCTTAGCTGCTTTTTTTGCTTAACTATTTTTTTCTTAGCTGCTTTTTTTTTGCTTAAACAACTTTTTCTCAGCTGCTTTTTTTTTGGCTTAACTCTTTTTTCTTAGCTGCTTTTTTGCTTAACTACATTTTTCTCAGCTGCTTTCTTTGCTTAACTACTTTTTTCTTAGCTGATTTTTTTTGCTTAACTACTTTTTTCTAGCTTTTTTGCTTAACTACTTTTTTCTTAGCTGCTTTTTTTTTTTGCTTAACTAATTTTTCTTAGCTGCTTTTTTTGCTTAACTACTTTTTTCTTAGCTGCTTTTTTTGCTTAACTACTTTTTTCTTAGCTGCTTTTTTGCTTAACTACTTTTTTCTTAGCTGCTTTTTTTGCTTAACTACTTTTTTCTTAGCTGCTTTTTTGCTTAACTACATTTTTCTTAGCTGGCTTTTTTGGCCTAGATACTTTTGTTCATTGGTGAACAAAGAGTCAGACCTTTTTTCGATCTTTGAATATGTGTTCAGGGATGAACAAAGCAAGTATTTGACCATTTGAACTTTGTTCATGTGTTCATTGGGGAACAAAGAGTCAGGCGCCTTTTCTCGACCTTTGCATATGTGTTCGAAGTGACCTTTTGAACTTTGTTCTTGCGTTCATTGGGAACAAAGAGTCAGGCCTTTTCGCGACCTTTGTATTATGTTCAGGGATGAACAAAGCAGAAATTTGACCCTTTGAACTTTGTTCATGTGTTCATTGACCTTTGCATATGTGTTCAGGGATGAACAAAGCATCGAAGTGACCTTTTTGAACTTTGTTCATGTGTTCATTGGGGAACAAAGAGTCAGGCCTTTTCGCGACCTTTGTATTATGTTCAGGGATGAACAGAGCAGAAGTTTGACCCTTTGAACTTTGTTCATGTGTTCATTGACCTTTGCATATGTGTTCAGGGATGAACAAAGCATCGAAGTGACCTTTTTGAACTTTGTTCATGTGTTCGTTGCGAACAAAGATTCAGGCCTTTTATCGACCTTTGCTTATATATGTGTTCAGGGATGAACAGAGCATCGAAGTGACCTTTTTGAACTAAGAACTTGGAAAAAGAGGCTTTGATGAATTTCCTGCATGTTGGATTCCATCAACATCGGGGGAAGTTTTCATCGGTCGCTGCAAATTCGGTTTAAAAAGCGAATGCAATTTATGCAGTTTGCAACAACAAGGAAGCGACTTCAAAGACTGAAGATTGTTATTCATTTTTGCAACTGGCATAACTAATGCCTTTATTCATTGTCTTTGTCTTGGTTTTCATTGTCTTCGTCTGTCTTTATTGTCTTTGTCTTCGTCTGTCTTTATTGTCATTGTTTTTATTGTCTTCGTCAGTCTTTATTGTCTTTGTCTTCGTCTGTCTTTATTGTCATTGTTTTTATTGTCTTCGTCTGTCTTTATTTTCATTGTTTTTATTGTCTTCGTCTTTATTGTCTTGGCTGTCTGTATGGTCTTCGTCTTTCTTGTCTTTGTATTCGTCTGTCTTTATTGTCTTTGTTTGTCTTTATTGTCTTTGTCTGTCTTTATTGTCTTCGTCTGTCTCATTGTCTTTATTGTTATTGTTTTTATTGTCTTCGTCTTTATTGCCTTTGTATTCGTCTGTCTTTATTGTCTTTGTCTTTATTTATTGTCTTTATCTTTATTGTCTTCGACAGACAGCCAAAACAAAACGAAATCCATTCGTCAAAAAACAAGATTTTTTCAAAGAGTATCATTCATCTTTATAAGAATCCACTGTACGCTTTTTTATATATATATTATTTTTATTTATTCCTTTTTTTATTTTCTACTTCTTTGCTTTTCAACTCGTTTAATTTTCAAGTTTTTTACTCTTGTACGTTTTAATTTTGTTGCTTTTTTAATTTTCTACTTTTTTACTTTTTTCAATTTTGTACTTTTTTTACTTTTTAAAAGTTTTTGCGTTTTTACTTCTCTCTCTCTCTCTCTCTCTCTCTCTCTCTCTCTCTCTCTCTCTCTCTCTCTCTCTCTCTCTCTAACTTTTTATGCTTCTACTTCTTTACTTTTTGATTTTTTACTTGTATACTTTTTTACTTTTTTCTTGAAGACGAGAATCTTCATGTAAATTCCGCCATAATCAATTATGCAAATGAACTCAGAGAGAAGATAATCCCATTGAACGGAGCTCCTGAAGAAATGAAGGACTGAATTTGGCTGAATATGATTCAGTGGAAGGGCTGATATTACTGAATAACTCCTGGATATTCCCGAATCATTCCTGAGTAATTCATGGATATTCCTGAGTAATTCATGGATATTCCTGAATGTTTTTGTAACCCGAATAATTCCTGAGTAATTCCTGGATATTCCTGAATATTTTTGTAATATTCCTGAATATTTTTGTAATATTCCTGAATGATTCCTGAGTAATTCCTGGATATTCCTGAATATTTTTTTGATATTCATGAATAATTCCGGAATATTTTTTTAATATTTCTGAGTAATTCCTGCATATTCCTGAATGTTTTTGTAACCCTGAATAATTCCTGAGTTACTCCAGGATATTCCTGAATATTATTTTGATATTCTTGAATGATTCCTGAATATTGTTGAATATTCCTGAGTAATTAATGGATATCCTGAACATTTTTTAATATTCCTGAACAAATTCCTGAGTAATTCCTGGATATTCCTGATTTTTTTATATTCCTGAATATTGCCTGAATATGCTTGAATATTCCTGAGTAATTCATGGATATTCCTGAATCTTTTTTTTAATATTCCTGAATAATTCCTGGATATTCCTGAATATCTTTTATATTCATGAATAATTCCTGAATATTCATGAATAAATCCTTAATATTCCTGAGTAATTCCTGGATATTCCTGAATGTTTTTTAATATTCCTGGATAATTACTGAATATCTTAATATTCCTGAATGATTTCTGAATATTCATGAATAAATCCTTAATATTCCTGAATAATTCCTGAATATTTTCAAAATTCTTGAATAATTCCTGGACATTCCTGAATATTTTCAAAATTCCTGAATAATTCCTGAATATTCATGAATAAATCCTTAATATTCTTGAATATTTCTTGCATGTTCCTGAATAATTACTGAATATTTCTGAATTTTTTCCTTGTATACTAATCATTCACTTAAGCCACTTTCATCGCGTCGACGCGGCGGGCTCAAGTCACCAATGAAAAAGAAGACTCACCGCCACCAGCCAATAGGAGATCAGCATGGGGCAGCCCCCCTGCTGTCGACCTCAAATATAAGGAGGAAGGACACCACACCAAAAGCAGTCCACCCTCAGCTTCCTAGCCTAGAGGATGTCTGGCAGCTCCAGACGAAAGCTCGCTTCAAGAGAGAGAGAGACAGACAGACAGAGACAGAGAGAGAAAATCGTTAATGACTTTGATGACTATGGTATCATAGTTTATCTGTAAAATTCAAATATATACACCAGTTTTGACTCTGCACTTGGTCATGACTTCTATAGGCGCTCTACTAGCCTGTTTAAGTAGCATGGAAAAAGCCGCTATTCGGAAAATAGAGAAGAATCTCTACAAGTGTAATGGTGCTGAAGTACCCATTAATTTTAATAAAGTGTATTATTATTATTATCATTATTATTATTATTCTGAACATGAACCCCTATTCATATGGAACAGTCCCACCACAGGGACCATTGGCTTGAAATTCAAGCTTCCAAAGAATATCATAGCGTTCATTTGAAGGAAGTAACAGAAGATAATTGATAATGCAGAAAAAAGGTAGCAATAAATAGAAAAAAATTATATTAACTAATGAATAGAGATAGACATATAAGTGAATTATTGAAATTCAATAAGAATTGCTTCAGGGTATTCATGCATTGCTTCTTCGCCTGAACGTCTGTCTGAAGTTCAAATGAAGTTCAAATTTCAAAACCTCCTCAGGGAGGGTGCTCCACGCTTTCGAACGCTTTGCGTGCGCGCGTTCTCGTCGTCTGCGTACGCAGATCGCGTCTCTAGATCAGTAATATTCCAAGCAGAGGGATTCCAGTTTTCGAAATAAGCCATTCTAGATGCAAAAGGACTTTATTATTTATCAAGAAAAATAATATTCCGTACAGGTGGATTCCAATTTTCTAAATAAGCAATTCTAGGAAAAAACTTATTTATTCAGAAAGGTATCTATTCCTTGTATCTGTTTAGTAATTGGTTCTCCAATATTGTTATGTGTGAATAGGTTCATATTAATGTTTGTTGGTCGAAATTGTTAGAAGTTCTAAAGGTGAATTTTTGTTGGAGTCTGCTACTATTGTTAATGCTGTGCTAACACTTGTTTGTGTGTGTGTGTGTGTGTTTGAGCGTGTAGTTTGTTTTTGTTTTGTTTTCATGCTCTCTCTCTCTCTCTCTCTCTCTCTCTCTCTCTCTCTCTCTCAGCTTTTTCTATTTTCTTTCCCAAGCTTGCTCAAAAATCATTTATCTCTCTCTCTCTCTCTCTCTCTCTCTCTCTCTCTCTCTCTCATCAAATAACATTCTTAGGTTCGCCTCTCTCTCTCTCTCTCTCTCTCTCGCTGTCTGCTTCATGATTAATCTCTGTCTCTGAATTTTCCTCTGTGTGTGGATGAGTGCGTCTCTCTCTCTCTCTCTCTCTCTCTCTCTCTCTCTCTCTCTCTCTCTCAGTGTTTCTTTTTATATTATACGTCCTTAAGTTCAACATGATTCATCTCTCTTTGTCACTGGATTTCTGCGTTCATGTGTGTGTCTGGCTCCCTCCTGCCTGCTCTCTCTCTCTCTCTCTCTCTCTCTCTCTCTCACTAAGCAATTCATGAAATTCACGATTAGTGAAGAGGAGCCGCAGTGAGGAAACCAACTTGAAAAGAATAAATTATCACAGCAGAGACACAAACGTCCGTGGGAGAGCTGCCATCTCCTCTTTAATGCATTATGCAAATGCCGTCCTGCATTTTCATGCATTCTCGTTGCCTCCTGTTTTCCCTCGTCCCCCCCCCCCCCCACCCCAACCCAACCCAATACTTTTCTCTCTCTCTCTCTCTCTCTCTCTCTCTCTCTCTAACACAACACACACACACACATCTTTCCTGTTTCTCTTTTCCTGTCTAATTTTGCCCTGTAGTTTTTTTCTGTGTGTGATTCTGAGGGTATTTTTCCGTGTGGATTTCACTCTCTCTCTCTCTCTCTCTCTCTCTCTCTCTCTCTCTCTCACACACGCGCGCGCACACACACACACCTGTCTCTCTTTTTCGGTTTTGTTGTTTTATTTTGTGATTCTGACAGCAGTTTTTGCGTTGTAGCGGTATCTCTCTCTCTCATCTCTCTCCCTCCTCCTCTCTCTCTCTTCCTCAAACAAACACCACACACACAAACCACAAGCAGCTTTCCCTGTTCCACCCTCCTTTTTCCTTTCCGTCTGTTTTTATTTTGGCGCAGTTTTGTTTTTTAGCGTTTCTGAAAACAGTTTTGAGTGTGGATTTCAGCCCCTCTCGTGTCTCTTTCGAAAAGTTGTTTGTTTACATTTTTTCTTTTCCACCTCGCGGGATGAGACGCTTTCGAATTCTACCAAACCTGTTGTATAATTTACTGGCAGGTGGACGAAAGTGAGGTTTCTCGGCATATACTACTTATGTTCGGAGTATTTGTTTTACTGGTTATTACCAAATAATTATTTTTAGAGAGCGGGGAGGGTGGGTAATGTGGTAGCGGAAGGTCTATATAACAACGTTTAGGGCAGAAAAACGTTTGGGTAAAACTTGTAGTTGAACGTGTTCCAATGCTAGTACAAGGGAGAGTGAGCTGCTCTGGGAATTTAGCGAATTTCCTAAACGAAATAACATATCTAGAACCTAGTATTTGGAAATGTTGACAAGGCAACCGAGAGTCTATACATTTAGCTTAAGGCGGAAACTCCTTTCATCTTGTTCTTCTTTCCTCGGCTTAATCCCTAGGCGGGGTCGCTGTGTTTTCGGATAGATCCCGTTCCAGGTGGTTTCGATCTTGGCGTCTCCCTCTCCTCTTGTCAGGACTATTGAAGGAAGAAACGTTGATAGCTTTATAAAGGCGGGTAACCCGATATAATTATATATTATATTAGAAATAGATTTATAATGGTAGTAATCCCGGAGTGTTATTAATATGTATATATAATATATTATATATCGGAGTGTATATATATATCTATATATATTATATATAGATATATATATATCTATATTGGAAGTGTATATATGTATACATATCCAATCTGTCCACAGCTGAAGGCCTTGTTTTTACCGAAACAGACAGCAATATCAAGTAAAATGAACCTCCTGGACTAACACAAGCGCGAAATGAATTTTAACACTCCAAGTGGTATCAATTTAAAGGTCCGAATTGTTTTCTGTAACGATTGCTCACTCGCTCATCATCTCTCTCTCTCTTTCTGTTCTTTCTCTCTCTCTCTCTCTCTCTCCTCTCTCTCTTCTCTCTCAGCAGCTTTGGACACAATGGGTCTTCCAGATTCACGGTCCTCTGACGAAGTGATAAAAGGACACCAAATGGGGGTTTTTATTTCATTTTTTTATTTTAACTTATTTCTTTTTGAAGCTTCCATTTTCCCTTACGTTCTTCTTGCTTCTTCGGTCTTTTCTTTTCTTCCTTCCTTCTTCTTCTTTCATTTTCAGTGCATTTCTTTTCAAAATTAAACTTTGCATGTGGGGGAAACGGACGATCCAAGTTTATTTTAGCAGCCGTTTGCTATGCGCAGAAATTATCTATTAATAATATATATATAATATATATATATTATAATAGTTATATATATAATTATTACATACATACATACATGATTTAATATTAGATAAAACACAAATTAGCACACATTAATACTTAAACACAAATATACACACATACATTACATATTGAAATATATTATACATTCATACATACATGTATATATTATATATATATATTATAATATATATAATATATATATAATAAGATATACTAGATATATAATATAGAGCTTAAAGTTCACTGTTGTAGTTTTTCTTTTTCTTTTAGCTTAATGACAAACTATATTTTCTTTATAATTATTATGGTTATTTCAGCACAGTTTTTTATAGTTGTAAAAATTAATTCCTATTTATAGCTCTTGAAAATGGGAAAGGATTCCCGAAACGTTTTGGTGTCAATAAAAGAAAAAAAAGAAATGATCCCCAGTCGTTGTCGCTGTCCCTCTTCATTATTAAACTTAAGTCTTACCAGGCGGAGCGAAAATCTTAACCAAGTTTTATATAGTATATATTATAATATTAATATATAAATATTATATTATATATATATATACATACAGACATATATATCATATTTACATAAATAGCACAAACATATAGGCTACATTATATATCTATAAACAACACATATATATATAATATATAATATTATATATATATATTATATATATATATATATATATGTATATATATATATATTTAAAATATATATATAGATATATAATATATATATATATATATATAATTATCTATATATATATATTAAATATATATTTACCGGTTCTAATAAACCACAAAACGTCTTTTACTCTTCTCAAGTCGGTATATAAACCCCAAAAAAAAAAAAAAAAAAACATGAAGAAACTCGCTCATGCCAAACAAGCAATAAATCAACAAGAACGATAAAAGACATTTCCCTACAAAAAAAAAAAAAAAAAAAAAACATCCGTTTTGTATCATTCCCATTCCTTTGGTCGGCCATATGTTAACTGCAAAAAAACTTCAATAAAAAACTCTTGAGAAAAGCAATTTAAAGTAAATTATTATATATATATAGAATATATACTATAATATATATAATTATGAATATTACAAATTTAATAGAATATACCAATTTAATAATAATTTTATATTTATTAATATTTATTATATATATATTAATAGTTATACTTCAGTAATTTGGTGGCATACTTGAAACAAAATCTTAGCTTTGATGATTAAATAAATAGGCCGACCAAAACTAGGAAGAACATTTTTTAATATTACCGAGTCTTTCGAGGTTTAAAACCCTCATCCTTCAGGGCTTGAAGAATAATTGGCAAAAACAAGATGGGACGAAGGGATGATAAATCACGTAAAAAAATTTACATTAAAATGAACTTGTCTTGATAATTAAAAGCTTCTAGTAAAAACATAAAATTAAAACGAACATTCACCATACCAACTGAAAAATTTTTAAAAAATTACGATTAAACTAAAACAAAAATCGTTAAAAACATTTAACAAAAGCCAGAAATAAAAATAAAAAAAAAATTGTTAATGAAAGGGTAAAACAAACCACCAACACTCACAAAAATAAAAAATGGCTAACGACCCACTTTATTTAACCCTTACTATGAAACTATACGAATAGCTAGTTGAATACCGGACGAGTTGTTTGTTCAATTCCGGTTTCATGTTTTCTTAATAAACAGCGACTCTGAAATTAAAAGGTCCAGTTCTTATTTGAGCAAAAAAGACAGTACTCTTAAAAATCTAGGTTGAGTGAAAGGAAATGGGGTCCTGGTTCGCTAAACTGGGAGTTCCCTTTTATGGCACCCAGAGAGAAGAAAAAAGGTAGTTTAGAAAGAGGAAACCTGGGTTCTAACGGAAAGACCTCTGTGTTCCAAAATTCTGTGTCCTAAGCCAGCGGGAACTGGATCACCCACGTATCGCAGACCACAACTGGCGAACATGGGTAAACAAGCGAAGTAAACGACACTCGATTAAGGTCCACAGGAAGGAAAAGCAGGCTTTCTGCCCTCAAAAAGTGGATCCTTTACAGTAAAAGGGGTTTAGTAAAAAACAACAAAAAACAAATCTGAAAACTAACTTGAGGAAACAAACTATACTTAAGCGTATTTCTTCTTGTTTAACTTTTTTCGTTACCAAGTAGCTTACTATGACCAAGAAAGGGAAGGCAATTTAATATACTTTTTTACTCCCTTTACTAGCAGTACTGTACCACCGGTCTGGACAAAAATTTCTCATGTATGGAAAAATTTTTACAGAACTTTTGTAAAAAAACAAAACTACGGGATAAGAATTTTCGGAAAAATAGTTCTGGAGGAAGATCATCGTTTCTTGATGAAAATAAATTAAAAATCACCAACAGGACATTGTAAGCTTCTATTTATCCATAGTACGTAATGAATTGCTAAGTTTAAAACCAACTTTTGGTGAAAAACTAAGATAATTCAATCCCAAAGCCAGTTTTATAAAAGTACTTTTCCTATAAACGGGAAAGTCTCAAATTTACCTCTATTTCTGTGTACCTGAAGCAATCTAAAAATGACAACATAATTAATTATTTTTTCCTGTTTCTGTCACAAAGTAAAAGAAAAATATTTTGGATGACGTAGAATTAAAATATTCCAAAAAACCTAAATCCACGTGTGGAACGTTCCTTAAAAAACAACCAAGGAAAGTGGTGTCCATCCACGTACCCTACGATAATACCAAGGGATTTTGAAGGCAACAGAGGGCATTCAGACAGGCCAAATTCTTTTTTCACAATTAAACCCATGGAAACAATCTGCATATAACATGGTCGCCTAAGGGAAATTTTCCCATAGCAACTCCATCTATTTGATTATATAATTTACACATCAAAAGTTAAAAATGCCATCAGTTGTAGCCAATTGTAATAAACTTTTCGCAAAATCTACTTCTTTACTAAAGGTCCAAAAGTTGTTTTATGTGGTTTTCACAATAATATTATCAAGAATAATGTCAGTTGTTGTTTCTTTTTAATGGGTATATTTGTCTTGAAAAGAGGGATTACAATCCAAAACTAGCCATGTTTACAACATCTTGGTTTTTAAAATCGAAAGAACACCAATTCTTCCTTGACAAAACTTTTGGAAAGAATTTGGGATCATTAAACGCACTGAAAAGTTAGAGGTTTTTTAAAACTGGAACCAGAAAACCTTGATAAGTAATTAGCTTAAAAAAGTGCCCAATTCGAGGATATAAATGGCGGTCTCAATGGGCTTTTCCTATTTTATGAACCATTAGGTTTATGACCAGCATACATATAATAGTATTTGTTATTACAAAGCCAGATAAAGGTAGGGGTGTTGTCTATGTTATTTGAATGAATAGGTTCTGAATTATTTAGATAACAAAATGAATGAAATTACTCTCTGATGAATAAAACAAAAATTTTAAGATGTTTTAAATGTTAGATTATTGCGGGTTGCACATTTTGAAATTTAGAAGAACAAATTAAATAGGATATTAAGAAGCTTGAAGAGGGGATTAAGATTTGGGGAATTGGGGGGAATTTACATTATAATAATTTATATGCTTCATGGGTCAAAGCCCGGTTGATTTTTAGTTGGTATTGAGATGTTTCAGTTTTATTTTAAGTTTTTTACTTGAAGCTTTTTAATCAGAACAATTGGCATTTTAATGTAAATTTTTCAAGTGATTTCTCATCCTTCCTTGTTCATTCTTTTTCAGCCTCGAAGGAATGAGCGGTTTTAAACCTCGAAAGCCTCGTAATATTAAAAGAATCTGTTTCTTCCTAGTCTTGGCACTAATTATTTATCATCAAGTATATATAATATATAATATATAATAATAAGAATATATATATATAATATATAATATAATAATAATAATAATAGTATATTATATCTGCCAAAAACACCCATTTAATCCATTTTAGCAGAGAGGTGACGCTGTCTTGGGAAACTGCTGTTTAAACGAAGCGCGGATCAGGGTCTATTCGAATCCCTTCGGAAGCTTCCATCATATATTAACGAACATTCTTGGTACGTCCAAGCCCCACCCCGGCCCCGAACCCGTCTTGTTGACAAGATGCCTGTCCGCCGCTGGTTCGCCGCAAGGTTGACAACCTCAGGTATGTTTTCATGAAATGCGGAGGAGAGGAGGAGGAAGGAGGAGGAGGCAAAAGCGAAAGGAAGAAAGGAAAGCAAGACAGGAAATAGGAGGGAAGAAGGAAGGAAGAAACTCAGACGAAAAAAGAAAGGAATAAGGAGGGAAAGGAATGAACAAATTAAGAAGCGGTAGGACAGAAGAGGGAGAAGAAGAAGAATAAGAAAGATATGTTTTCATGAAAGGCGTTGAAGGAAGGAAGGGGGAGGAAGGAGGAGAGGAGGAGGAGGCAGGAGGAGGAGGAGAACGTAGCAGAAGCGAAAGAAAAGAAGGAAAGCAGAAGAAGGAGAAGACTGAGACGAATAAGAAGAACTAAGGAAGAAGGAATGAAAATAAGAAGTAGGACAGGAGAAGAAGAATAAGAAGGTTATTGTTTCCATTTGAAAGTCAGTGCAAGGAGGGGGGGAAGAGGAGGAGGAGGAGAGGAGGAGGAAGTAAGCAGAAGCGAAAGAGAAGGAAGCGAAAGGGAAGGGAGCCAGAAGTTCGTAGAAAAAGAAAGGGGAAGGACTGAGACGAAAAATAAGCAATAAGGAGAAGGAATTGAAATAAGAAGAAGTAGGGACAGGGAGAAGGAGAATAAAAGAAGAAGAATAAAGAAGCGGGTATACGTTTTCATGAATAAAGCGTGAAGGATGGGGGGAGGGGAAGGAGGAGGAAGGTAGGGAAGGGGGGAGGTAGGGAAGGAGGAGAAGAGGCAGAAGCCGAAAGGAAAGAAGCAGGCAAAGAAGTCGTAGAAAAAAAGAAGAAGACTGAGACGAAAAATAAGAATAAGGAGAAGGAATGAAATAAGAAGTAGGACAGGGAGGAAAGAAGGAAAGAAGAAGGAATAAGAAAAGGTTGACGTTTCATGAAAGCGTGAAAGGAATGGGGGCACGGAGGAATGGAGGTAGGAAGGCAGGAGAGGAGGCTCACAAGAGGGCAGGAAGCGAAAAAAAGGAGGAGCAGAAGTAGGAGAAAAAGTGGAAGACTAGATGACTGAGACAAAAAAGGAGAACAAGAAGAAGGAATAGAAGGAGTGAAACAAGAAGAAGAATAATAATAAGGATAAGAATGAAAGGAGAGAAAGAAATAGAACCAGCTGTTGACGTCAGGACCAAAAGAGAGAGAGGAGAGAGAGAGAGAGAGAGAGAGAGAGGTCTGGATTGGATGCGTTCTGTCGAGCACAACAAAAACAACAACAAAGAATTCTGGGTCGTTTTGTTGCCTGATGTTTCCACGTTGCAATAACTGGTATATATATATGATAGGCTGGCGACTCGACGACACATTCCAGGTCGAAAGGAAATTCGTCCAAGGTTTCGAAAACGGAGAATCACTCGGAGATTTCTGTCTCGTTTTCACAAGGGTCTGGTACGTTTCCGCGCTGTGACATTTACGAGGAATGGCCGTTTTTAGTTAACTGTTCTGTGGCTTTTCATTTTATGAACGCAGCCGCTGTATTTACAAAAAGGAAATCGCAAAAATAGACTCGTTTTCCCAAAAGTTATGTTACGTTTTCATGTTGACAAGGCCGGTTTTAGTTGACAGATCTTCAGTCTTTTACTTCTTGAACGCAGCCTCTGTTTGTACAAAAAAAAAAAAAAAAAAAAAAACGGCCCGGGAGAAAAAAAAGGAAAAAAAGAGGGCGAAATACACTTCCTTTCCCCACCCCAAAAGTTTTAGTACTCTTTCATTTTGAGATACTCACGAGAGATGGCCGTTTTCCGTTACCAGTTCTGCAGCTTCTCATTTCATGAACGCAGCTTCTGTTTGTGCAAAAGACAACTCCCCGCAAATAGAACTCTTTCCTCGTGGAAGGTTCTGGAACGTTTTTCGTGGTTGAGTCAACAAAAACGAAACAAAAGGCCCGTTTTCAGCCTCACCCATTTCATGAATGCGTCGCCCGTTTACGAAAAAATCAAATCCCCCGAAATAGACGCCATTGTCCTCACGCAACTGAGCACACGCTCATTCCTTGAATCTGCAATTATTGCCAACATTGCTACAAATAACATATTAACGGTGTACGAATTCTTTAAAGGTTGAAGGACGAGTGACCACTCATTTTTTTTCTTTAGCACCACGGTTGGGAATAGATGCCGGGTTCATTTATGTAGAAAGCCAACTTTCGGTAGTTACCTCGGTGAACAAATTTTCTAGGCCCCCCAACCCGGCCTCCCCCTATTTTTCGTTTCCAGATTTCAAACCTGTAGATACGGACACTTGAGTTCACTGGGGGGGGAGGGGGGGGGGAAGCTTTGTTTCATACCCTGCATCCAATATATTGGACGGCCATTTCGTATTTAGATTTCCAACCGACACATCTACCCACACCACCGACTGACTGACAGGTGGATTTCATTGAATACGGTGTGGGCCTTTTGGATGCCAGGTGTGTGTGTAGTGGTGTTTTCTCTCTTCTCTCTTCTTCCATTGCTCAGATTAGAATGAAGATCTTTGTTTAGAGAGAGAGAGATATCAAATCGTGAATATCGACTAAGGAAAAGGCACTAAGCCTTTAGTGTGTGTGTGTGTGTGTGTGTGTTCGTAGTGTGAGAGAGAAGAGAGAGAGAGAGAGCACTCTTAAAAAAAAAATGTTTAAATAGTAAGGGGAGAGAACGATGTTTTATATTTTCATAAGACAGACAGATAGGGAGGGAGGGAGAGAGAGAGATGAAAGAGAGGTACTCCAAGAAGAATAATACTTAATGACGGGATAGAAAGGTATGTAATCCTTTTAAGATAGATTATATATATAATATATATATTATTATATATATAATAATACGAATATACATACATACTTTTATATATCTATATCTTATATCAATATATATAATATATATATTATATCAATTATCATATTATAAGTATATATATATTATTATTATATATATATATTATTATATTATATAATTAAATATATATTATATTATATATAAATATATATATATATATCATATACGTCTATATATATATATAATATATATAATATATAGAATATCTAAAATATGGGTTATAAAATATTATTATTTATATATTAATGAGAGAGAGAGAGGAGAGATGAACTTTACAATAAAACAAAAAATCCCTCGAGGCAAACAACAGGTACGACGCTTAAATCCCGAAGGCAATATTTCTCCGTCTCAGTGTAAAGACGCACCAATTTAACTAAAACATTCACGGCCAAAAAAAAAAAAAAAAAAAAATCTACGTAGAATAGCCGATATTGAACTCATTTTTCGAAATTCGCTCTCGAAAAGTCTCTCTTCTCTCTCTCTCGTTTCGGGACTCTGTCTCTCTCTCTCTCCCTCTCCTCTCTCTGTCTCTCTCTCTCTCTCTCTCTAGAAACTGGCAGAAACGAAAAAATTGGCAAATTGCAGATTTCAGACAACAAAATGAATAAAATTATTGATGAAGGAAGATCAAATATTGATGGAAAAGTTGGGATTTTTTAATGTCAGAATTTCTGGAAATGGCAAAAAAAAGAACCAACATACCAGAACAGGGCAAAGAGACATGGGAAAATCCTTATTACTACCTAGTATTTAAATGAAGGTAGAAAACACGCAAACCAGTCATAAGTGCCATGGAATGCGCAGGGTTTAGTTACGAAACTACACAAAAAGAAAAAATAGAGTATCTTAGAAAGAACTAACCCCAAAATTGAAAACGAAAATAGATATAATGAATATAAGTGAAACCTGGTATTCCCAAGAGACTGGGAATGATGGATCAAAATAAAATGGGTTCCAAATCTTATAAGATCCAGAGTAGGAAAAAAATAGGGAATCAAGGGGGCAACCGCCAATATATGGGAAAGACCAAAAAAAAAAAACAAGGGGAAAAATATATGAGAAATATAAGTAACTCAGAATTTTTTGTTGGGGGGGGGGTTGAACTAATAGCGTTTTAGGAATTTGAAATCTGAAAAAAAATTTGATGAACCATAGTAAGATATAGACCCTTCCTAATACTAAACGAGTTTGACTTAATCAATTTGAAAAATTGGATGAATATATGTAGAAATTCACAAGGACTGGACTTATTCTTCCTATCTGTTGACTTCAACCTTTTCCTATTTCGTAGGAATGGAAAGAACGAATAGGAGATTGTGGTTGTTACTTATACATATATAAAAAGAAAAAAGGAGTAATAGTAGTGCAGAAGATAAGCAGGCAAAAATTTGAACAAAAGCTATTAGATATGCTACCTAGAATACAACATTCAATCGAACAAAAAAAATCAGCCTGCAACAAGAAAGGGAAAAAATTACTTTAGACCTAGTATGTTTGGTGAAACGAGATGAATTATGTTAAAGAAATAATAAGTTTAGTTTTAGAATGCGAGTAGTTTCAGACCGATAATGTCCATAGAAATTAACAAGTTCATTCCAAAGCAACGTGTAAAAATAGAGATAAGCCAAGAAATGAAAAAAAGTCGGGGAAGGATATGGAAAAATACAACTTCTACCCCCAGTAAAAATATAAAAATGGTCCAGAAATTAATGAAGAATTAAACAAAAGATTGGGATAACATTTTCGTAAAGTGATGACATAAGGTGGGTAAATATCGGAGGATATTATATAAAATATTGGAGAAATAGTTGGAAAAATATAATACCGAAGAAGAAAAGTAAACATCATTCATGCATACCAAGAGTTTCAGAAGGATCGTTGTTCCAGAAAAGCAGGAAAGTGGAAAAAAGGTCTTTGCCAAAAGAAAAAAATGCATGCGAAATGGAAATTTATAGAACTAAAAAAGTAAGATTAGAAAATGCAGAAACAAAAGATTATTACCAATCAAAAAGAAAATTGAAAAACGGGACTTTGGAAGATAAAAAAACCCTATTAAATATCAAGCCAAAACCCCAAACTATTATACTTCATGATGCGAAAGAAGGATGAATTAACAAAAGAAGAATAGAAATAAGGCCCCTCTAAGCAATTTGAAGGGAAGGATTTAACGGAATGAAAAAAAGGAAATTTGGCAAACATCACTGGCAGAACGATTATCAAGAGAGAATTCACCCCTAGAATCATAATAGAAGATAATGATAATAGAAGTAAGGGGAAGAAAATAGTGAATATTTTAGCTGACATAGAAATTAATGAAGGTCTGATATTGTTGTCAGGCCAATTAATGAAAATTAAAAATGGAGCTTTGCTGCAGGGCCGGATTGGAATGTTCCCTGCTCTATTTCTTTTTGTTTAAAGAAAGTAGTTCCATTGCTATCGCAAGAAAAAGCCACTTTGCAATATTAATTAAGACAAAGCCGTGTAGGTATACAGGCAATGGATTTGGGATGATGAGCACAGTAATTAGCCATTATATCCTACCCCTACTTTCAAAAGTGGATCAAGGACTAGAGGCAAGTTAATCTTTATAAGGCCTGGTGAGTTCTAAGCATCACATCATTATGGAAAGTGTATGAAAGGTAAATGAAAGAAAAATATTATGAAACAGTTTAATAAAAAAATTAATTTGTTTAATAGTAGGACTAACACGGTTTTCGATACCCGGAAAAAGCTACCCAAACCCGAGAACCCAACTGTTTTTTAGTCCCACGCCGTGAGAACATATTTTCAAAAATTCATGAAAGCGGAAATTGAAACAGATGTTGGGTTTATTTTAGACTTTGCAAAAGCTTTTGAACAAAAAGTTAGACCATAATAATATATTAGCAAAGAAAATTAGAAAACACAATATCGTAGAATAATAAGGTAGGAAGATGTGGTTAAAAGAAATTTTTACACAACAGAAACAGAATAGTTATTGCCAAAACGATGGAAATGAAATCGGATGAAAACCAAGGTACAATTATCCGGTGTGCCACAAGATACGGTGCTAGCTGCAATATTGTTTGTTATTATGATTGAAGACATAGACAGTAATGTTAAGGATTCGGTAGTGAGTAGTTTTTCGCTGATGACACAAGAATAAGTAGAGAAATTACTTGTGGATGAAGATAGGAACGCTCTACAAAGAGACCTTAACAAAGTATATGATTGGGCAGAGGTAAATAGGATGGTATTTAACTCTGATAAATTTGAATCAATAAATTATGGAGACAGAGAAGGAAAGCTATATGCATATAGAGGGGACCTAATAACTGAGACAAATCCACAAATAAGGAAAGCAGTTAAAGACCTTGGTGTGATGTAATGAATGGAACATGTTATGCCAATGATCAAATAGCAATTTCTTGTTTGGCAGAAAATGTTAAAGCAAAAATGGGTAATGTTGTTACGCGGCACTTCCAAAAAGCAACGGAAAAGCTGAACGACATGATTATGCTTTTAAAAACAAAAAAATTATATTCGTAGTCACCACTTGAATATTGCAATATGATATTGGTACCCACACATATCAAAAGGGATATTTGCACAAATAGAGGAGTGTACAAAGGTTCCTTTACAGCTAGAATAGAAGAAAGTTAACGGGACCTAGGACTACTGTGGAAAGACTACAATCCTTAAATTAATATAGTCTAAGAAAGGAGAAACGAGAACGCTACATGGATAACTTCAGGCATGGAAAAACCAGGATAGAAGGAATAACAGAACAAAATTATCATGGAACTAAAATTAAAAATTCAGAAAGAGCAAGCAGAGGTAGATTAATAGTGCCCAAATAAAACCTATAACCAGGAAAAATAAGGAAAGCGACACAGAACATTAATCCAACTACGCATCGCCAGCATCGATAATGGCAGCCGTCTAATTCCAAAATTGCGTTGGCCAAGCTCATCTGAGGTAATAATACAGGAGGTTGGAGCGTAGATGTGTTTTAAAGAAATAAGCGTCGACAGAAATATCTAAATCTGCATCCCAGGAA